>NC_052484.1:7884197-7951659 GCF_009730915.1 Dioscorea cayenensis subsp. rotundata
ATTATATGAATGATGCTTGGATAATCCTAATTGGAGGGGATAAAATATAATATGGTATCATTTTATCATATAATTTTTCCTCCACAATAGATAAGACTTGATGAAAACATCAAGATTTATAATTTATCTTCCATCTGAACTATCAAACAGATAAATATATAGATATATATATTAAAAAGAAAAGACTTAAACCCCAAGAAAGCCTAATTAAAGCATAAGATCAGTTGACCACAATCCCAAAAGACCAGGACAATATAAAATCCTTCACATTTTTCTTATCTTTCATCATGCCTTTTGCATGATCTCTACATGTCCATTCAAGTAGATGTAGAGTCGTCTCTATTAATGCAATCCCATGCAGATGTGCTCTTCTCCTTTCCACTTGTCAGCAAAACCACATCTTAACTCCCTTCTCTTTTCACTCTCCCACTTCCAAGTGTGACAGACTTCCATAACACACCTTCTCTTTCTTTACAAAACCTCCTCATAAGTTTTCCTCTTTTTGTTCCTCTCTCTCAAATGGCAAAGTGTGGAGAGTCTTCATCACCACCAAAGGATGTTTCTGAATCACTGCAGTCATTCGCAGAAGGGCTAGGGTTTGAGAGCAATATGGATGAGGTTCAAGAGGACTTGGTTAAGGACTCCCACTCATCATGTGATGATGAAAGGAGTGAGTGCAAGGATGGTGATGAAAACAAGTGTTTGATAGATAGGTATTCAAGAAGTGGCAAGAATGGTTTTCCACCACCAATATCAACCATAGGGAAGAGTGGGAAGCCACTGGTGCAGTTGGAGTCTTACAGGAATGATGGAAGGATTGTTCTTAAGGAATTCAAGATGCCAATGCATGAGTTTTTGCATGCTTACAGAGAAGATGGAAGGCTTAAACTTCAGTTTGTGAATCAAGAAGAAGATGATGAAGATGCAAAAGGATGAGATTTGAATAAAGGAATGTTGGAAGGATTGTTCTTAAGCAATTGAAGATGCCAATGCATGAGTTTTTGCATGCTTACAGAGAAGATGGAAGGCTTAAACTTCAGTTTGTGAATCAAGAAGAAGATGATGAAGATGCAAAAGGATGAGATTTGAATAACTGTCTTGGTAACTGATTTGTCTATATTTATATTTATTTTTGTCATGTGTTTGTTTGTAGTAGTAATGGTACATTTTCATTCTCTTTATTTGTCTTGTTTAGATTTGAAGGGACTTGATAGTGGGTTTAGATTTGTTTGTGAATGTTATATGAGGTGGTGTCAATTATATATATACTTGTATCATATATATATATATATATAATTTGAAGTCTACCAGATTGATGGATGAATAGTGGAGAAAGAGCCTTTGTCTTTGATAAAATTTATCCAATTTTATCCCTAATTTGATTATTTTGTTGAGTTTATATTGTTTTGATAAGCATAGTAATTTTAATCAAATCTTATTTTTAAGTTATTTGTTTCGTAAAACTATGAACGGATTTAGGCTTTTATCCAAGATTTTCACAATTTAAACAATGTTGAACTTAATTTGTTAATAAATAAGTCTGGATAAAATAGTTTATCATTGGTTGTTCCACAGCACTAACCAAAATGGATGCATAGTTAAATTCTTGAAAATGGTTGGATGAGTTTGTTAAATTACTGGAATTATTTTTATTTTTCTAATTTTTATATTTTTATTTTTGAGAATGTTTATTTCTAAAGAACATGTCCTCCTAAATAATGTATTTCCTTTTAAAAATATCTTTTCTTATACTATTATTGGCAAGAGAATATTTGGGTTGCAAAACTACTCAATTGCAAGGAAGTTTTTTTATGCCAAAAAAGAAAAACAACCTTTGTTTTTAAGGAATTTTTTAGTTGCAAAAAGAAAAACCAAATCTAAAAATAAATGGAAAAATCAAAGAGAACATAGACTAGTTGACAATGGGTTAGGCGCTTGTCAGTCGCAGGAATAAGATACCCTTCCCTCTTCCCTTAGCTTTCTTTTTAATTATAAAAACCATAAAACAAGAAAAAATAAATAATAAATAATAAAAATAAAAATAAAAATATATACTTGAGTCTTTATGATACATTCATTGAAACTAACAGAGTAGCATCCCAACACAACTGGACTTTTACTAAAGGCCAAAAGTGCTTCGCAGTTCACATATCTTAAATGCAAACCAGATCACACATCTTTAGAGAAGAATTACATTACTAGTTCCAAAAGACAGATTGTGGCACACAAAAAAGTCAAAACTCAAAAGATGAGATCAGTTAATCAAAAATTAGGCTTCATTGAGAAACCTCAGATGGTGCAATTATTTTACATAAATATGATTAAAAGCATGGAAGAAATCTCATTCTTATACAATGATACAAGAAGAAAGCTTGTCTTATTCTTGTACATTATTTCCACTCATTCCATCAAAATGTAACAGTATTTTTGCCATCTAATGACAACAATACCTTGTATAACTCCGGCCTTCGATCCCGAAATACACCCCAACTATGCCTCTGGGACTTGATTTGATTAAGGTCAAACTCGGCTACCAACACATCTTCGTCTTTATCATTAGCAAGAGCCAGTATTTCTCCTGTCGGTCCTGTTTTCAAATTTTTACCTTCAGCAGGTTTGCAAAAACAAAAATAAGAGGAAACAATAAATTTTACATTTCAAGCACAGACACAGACCAGTGATGAATGAATTGCCATAGAAGGTTATCGAGCTATCACCATGTTCAGTTTTAATAGTTTCCTTTCCAATACGATTAGAAGCCACAAGGGGAACCTACAGCAGCAGCAGCAGCACAGCAGCAGTGGATAATGCATATAATTTTAACTGAAGGCAAATGAAAACAATGGCTATGAAAAAAAAAAGATGTTAATACCAAATTAGCTCCGGCATGTCCTTGCATTACACGCTTCCAGTGTTCACGAGAATCAAGCTCTTGATCTTGTGGCTCCGATCCAATTGCAGTGGGATAAAGCAGTACTTCTGCTCCCTGAATAGCCATAGCCCGTGCAGCCTCAGGAAACCATTGATCCCAACAAATTGCTGACATGTTATGGAAGTGAGAATGTGACAATATAGTCTTCTAAAAGTTGAAGCAATTTATAAGGTTTCTGATACAATATACTTACCAACTCCAATTTTTGCAAATTTAGTTGCAAAAACCTGGCATTCCAAGGAATTAAATCAGACATTATTCTTTACATAAAACAAATGATCAAAATCATAGAGGAAAGAAGCCTTCACCTTGAACCCAGTGTCACCTGGATTGAAATAGAACTTTTCTTGATAACCTGCACAACATGAAAAAATGTTACCATTAGTTTGAAATAAGTAGAACTTTGTGTCCAATATCAGTATGTAGCACAAAAAAAAGCGCATGCCTGGTCCATCAGGAATATGAGATTTTCTGTAGAGTCCAAGGTCAGTCCCATCAGCATCAATTACGGCAATTGAGTTGTAATGAGCATTATTTGCTTCTTCAAAGAAGCTCACAGGTAGGACAACGCCCAATTCCTTAGCTAGTTTCTGCATCCTGGATATAACAGAAATGAATTTTTCTTAAAGCCAATTCCTTAGCCATGCTTAATACTGATTTTGGTTTTCCCTTATCAATATCAGAAAAGCTTCAACCATGTCGATAGGATTCAATCTTTTACCTTGCTATTGTCGGATGCCCTTTATAAGGCTTAGCACAGTCAAAGAAATCCCCCTTTTGAGCCTGACAGAAGTAGTAACCTTCAAATAATTCCTGAAGCATTTAATTCAAGAAAGTTATATTAAGAAATCAAATCAGAGTGTATCAAACATAACCATCTTTCTATTTTTTCCTTCTAGTGTATAGATGTTGAACAAATAAAGACAGCCATTCCAATGGAAAAACAATAGGATCAGATTATAGCATGTTGATCACTAATTTCCTAAATTATGATACTAGAATGTATTACTACAATAACAATTTTAAACAACGGGTACATAGCATAATGGTTATTCAGAAGGTGAACTATAATGGCATTTACACATGCACAAACACTAGTCATGTGAACTATAATGAGAAATTAGAAATCTTACCACAATTTGGAAGAGCTCATGGTTTTTGTAAAGTTTGATTAGCTACTAAAGCCTAAGCGTAAAAGAAGAACTTACACATAAAGAGCACTTTTTGGAATAACTTAAGGTGTTGTGCAGGCAATGTCATTTTAAACAGTCATTTATATAACCCTCTCAAAATTTAAGAGAGAAATAATCAAGGTCTTGTTATTGGCGTGCTAAACAACATAAGAAACAAATACTGCCACATTCAGGCCATACGAGAAGGATCTATGGTGGATAGACAGCTCACTTTTTCAGATTAATTGACATAATGATCCATAAGAAGGATGAATTCATGAGAAATGTTACAGTAATTTTTATACCAGCGAGTTATGAACTGTATATAAATTGTTTGGAAAAATAAGTCAAAACTTTGAGTACTTAAAGTTCACATAAATAGAGATTCCATGGCTATTGTTGATGTTATGGTGAAGCCCAAATTTAAAGTTTAGTTAAAATATGAGTAGAAGTATGGAAATAGTATCTTTTTCCCCCCCTTTGGGGTGTGTGTGTGTGTGTGTGTGTAGGTCAGGCCAATAGCAGTAAAGCAAAGAAATTAAATGAAGGTCACAGAATGTGTTATAAAAAGTTGACTATGATAGGATGGATGACATGATACAAATTGAGGACAATCATGAACCTTAGACATTATCCATTCGGTATGATAAATTACAACAGTGGTTTTCTCAGCAGCGCAAAGATGTATTAGATCTTAGTACCTGGACAAGAATAATGTTTGCACCTTTCTCATGTGCAGCCCGAATCAACCTGCAAATGCACCTCTATGATTAGAGTTCACCCTCCAAAATGCTAGGCTAGAAATATATTTCATCTGCCAAAATTATAACAAAAACATAGAGCACCAACTGTTTCTCATCTTTTAATGTAGAAATAAAAATAGTGTTTGCGCCAAGCTTTACACCCAAGTATGCACTTTGTCGAAAACAAGTTATTCTCATTTATTATTCTTTAAGAATATGAAAAAAAAATTTGAAAAGGATAGAGGAAGTTCTTTTCTACCCAGAAAAAAAGTTCTATAGAGATTTACTCAATATTTGAATCAATCAAACTTATTATCATTCTTTCTAAAAGAAGTGCCATAAAATGAAGATAAACACCTCAATAGCAAGAAGAGACACCGCATTGAAACAAAATCCAGATTTTGTAATATGAGATATTTATGGACATATCCCATGGCCCTACCATGCTGGAAGAGCATATTAGCTTGGTTACAAGTGGATGTTATCAGTAGATTATTGGTTACCTTATTGTATCAATTCAGTCTCTAGATAAAGATATATACTTGTCAGTTGGTTCAAGAACTACAATCATATTATAATATATTTACACAGACCTTTTTTTACTTTTCACATATCTATTAATTACATCTCAATATAAAACATATCACATTAAAGATTCAAATGCACTAACTTTAAGGCAACATAGTTTCCCATGAAATGTATATGTCCATGAAATAAGATTCTTAAGCTAGAACCCTGAAATGTTCCAATGTTCCCTTAAGAAATTACAGTAAGATTTTGGCGATAGCCAAGTTCTCCATGAAATGTACATAAGGATTTTTTGATACATGGACGAGAGCAGATATTCAACACAATGTCTAGAGTGAGAATGGGCACTGCATCCCAAGAGTGATCAGGAAAAGAAGAAAAATTTAAATCCATCAAGCACCAAGCTAATGAAAGCAACAGAATCTTACCTCTCAACATATGTTAAACTCTATTCAAATGACGTGTTTGAATGAATTAACAATTAACATACAAGATAGATTTCTCATTCAGAAAATTAATACATGGTCCTTATCAAAATTCAAAATATTCATGATACTTACAAAACAGGAACAGAGAAGACTTGAGTTTTGTTCACGCATTTCCGATGAAAATATAAACATTTTCAGCTTGTTGATGGTTTTCTTTTTTCTTTTGTTTTTTTAAATGGCTTGTTGAAAGGTGAATAACATTAAAATTTCAATCTTCAAGTAGCTTGATTTTAACTCCACCGGGTCTTGTTGCTCATTAAACACACTTTTCAATGATCATAGCCCAACCAACAAACCTATCAATCTCCATCATTAAGTGAGATCATCATCTTTTCTACAGTCTATCTTCTGCCATTGCAATACAATAGCCACAGAGAAACAACCAACTATTTACCAATTTAATTTAAATAAAACTAATAGACTATTTAACATATGATTCCAGCATCATATAGAGAAATAGCATCAATGAGAAGTTCAAAACCCTGGCAATGCAAAAACAAGTTCAAAAGCCTTACCTTTCCGCCGTGTCAACATTCTCAGACACAGAATCAGAGCAAGCAAACTGAACAGCAGCAAGCACGACTTTCCTAGAGGCCTCCATCCAAACAATCACCAATCTAACAAATATTATCACTTTCAGAACGAAAACTAGTGTGTCTTCAGATTGAGAGGGAAAAAAAAATATATTTGATTATATGAAAAAAAAAATAACCTACAAAATCAAGTAAAAGAACATGCATACATGAAATTCTCTACTTTTCCCCCCTTTCCACAATTTACAATATTATTATCAGCATAAGAACTCAGTCAATTCGCTAAAAAAAAGAAAATCATGTATACAATATTATTTTCTCTAGAAGAACAAGATCACAACCTAATAAAAAGAAGTGATTGAAATGCTTGCTCAATTGAAAACAATTCCACAAACAAGGGTTGGGAAGGCTTACCGGAGATCTGGCGAGGGTGAGAGACGATGTGGAGATGTTAGCGGCGTCCCAAAAACCCCCCTTCACCCACACTAGCAAGCTTAGCCTTTGAAGAAGAGAATAAAGGGGAAAGCAGAAGGAAGGTTCCTGCTTTTTTTTTTTCTCCCTTTTTTCTCTTTTTTTTTCCATTTTTGTGAAACTCTTGATTGATGCTTCATTTCTCCAGAATATTCAATTTAGTGCCTGAACCATTACTTTTTGGGAATTTTATAGTATTGGTATTTTATATTTATATCACTGAAAATTCAACTAATTAAATGGTTATATTTCAATTTAGTCCCTGAATTCCTAAAAAAAACTGTCACTTAGATTTTTTTTATTTTATATAAGGGGCTTTTGCAGGTGTACCTGAATAATTTTGAAATTGCATATTTGCACATGAATAAAGGTTAATTGCATATATACCCTTGAATAATATATATAATTGCGTATATACCCTTGTGTTTCAAATTAGTTAAAAAACCATCCGTTAACAAACAGATATATGAAATTACTATTATGCCCTTGCATATATATCCTTGAAAAGTTTTTTTTAAGTTATACAAAGGTTATTTTAGACCTTTTATATATCTTAATCCAAGTTATAACCCTAGTTAATCAAATTTGATTAACGAAATCTAACAATAGGGGCATATTGGCAATTACCTATATTTTTCAGGGGTATATATACAATTATGTTTTTTCTGAGGATAAATATGTAATTATAGAATTTTTGAGGGGTTTATAACCAATTTTCCCTTTATATAATTGGGTAGTTTACATCCATATCCCCAAAAATTCAACTAATTAAATGTGAATATTTCAATAAAACTAATATCATTTATTGACATGAGAGGAATCCAAAAACAAGAAGATTGAATGGTTGGGATTGCAACTTATAAATGAGTCCCTTATGTAACAATGAAATCAACCATTGAAAATACATATTCTCTCTAACCATTAGCTGCTTATCAAACTAATTGTCTTCCATATAGGCTAACCATCATCCAACTTAGCTTATAAATTAGAGTAAATGGCACACAATTCACGTGGTTGCCACCTCACTATCTTATTTATCTATCCTATTCATCATATGATTTTGGTTTTAAAAAAAAAAATACATTAGGTAAAGAAACTCATGCAATCGATGTTGTTAACCACTGCCCGTGATTAAGTTTATTCTGTGCTTTTTCTTCCTTTGTTTGGTCTCTGTACTTGTGTTTGTTTGTTCTCTTTTTAATGCAATTATGGTTTATCCACTTAAAAAAAAAAACTTAGCAAGCTCCTTTTTTTTACACCATTAATACTCATAAACACTCAAAACAAACCCATTCCCACCCAAATACACAACTCTAGCGCTCGATCTACAAATGGGTCCCAACCAAAAACCCAAATTCACAAAGCTCTCACCTTTCCTCCACTTCCTCAATGCTCATTCACCATCCTATACTCCCACCCCCAAAACTAACCGAGTAACGTAAACGAGAGAATAAAACACAACACACAGAGCTTCCACTTTAACGCCACCAATGAAAGAACAAAGGCTTGCAATGAAGACAAAAAATGGATTTGATTGTGAAAAATCACTACAAATTAAGAAGAAGACAAGGAAAAAAGAAGAAGTGGATCAAGACGATGGTGTGGTGTGGCGACAAGGGAGAGAGAGATAGCTTTTTTAATGGGCTTGAGAGACGAACAATGAGCAACGGGCGACATGCAAGGTGCTTGGTGGCATGGGATATGAGATGCTCTCGCGAAGATGAAAATGAAGGCGGTGAGCGACAAGAGTCGAGAGGCGGGCAGCAAGGGGTGTGACGTGACGCTCATGCAGAAATAAGGACGGTAAGCGATGGACAGCGGGTTATAGGAGACAGGCGGCCGGCAGAGGGTTGATGTGAAGTAAAGACAAGGACGAAGATAAAGAGGTGTTAAGGCATTTTTTTTTATAAAAAAAAAAGTCTGAGCTAAATAAGAGAGATAAATAGGATAGTGAGGTGGTAGCCATATGAGTTGTGTGGAAAATTCGTGTAACCTAGTCGTCGCATATGGCATTAATCTATAAATTACAGGCTAGCCTAACTATCTTCCATCTAAGCCAATGACCTCTCAGCCTCTTCATAGCAATAGCAACTTCCCCATTCTTCCACTTCACAACAACGACAACTCCCCATCAACCTCTTCACAGCAACAACAACTTCTCATTCTTTACTTGAAAATATTTCATTACAGCTGAACAAACTAAATTCACATCATCTCCAAATCATCTATCCACTCTTACAAATTTCCTTGTCCTTGAGGAAATTTAGGGAACCTAATTTGCGGTTCTTCTGCCCATTCCCATGTTTCATTGCTTGGAGAAGAATTGGACCAATGTATGAGTCATTGAACAGCTGCCTTGTTTCTTCTTCTGACTGTGGGTTGCTTAAGAATAACCACGAGTTTTAACTCTGAAGTTGGGAGAGCAGCGGGTGGTAAGGTTGTTGCTACTTGTCTAGAAATTAATGCAATTTTTAGTATGATACATAAAAAATAGGGTGAATTGCTGAAGAGGGAGGTGAATCTAACTTGAATGCACAACAACCAATCTTATCTACAATTTTATAAGGCCCATAGTACCTTTCTTGTAGCTTTGGAAATTCTATGGCTACTATTGAGCTTTGACTATATGGCTATAATTTTAAATACACCATGTCTCCAACTTAAAAATTCCTATTAGTTCTGTGTTTATCTTTCTGTCTGTAATGTCTTGTCTACAGCTTCAACTGGGGATGGAATGCCATACAGTGTCTGAAATGGAGTCATTTTGATAGTTGCATGGAATGTAGAGACATTCAAGCATGCTTTCTGGCTAAAAAAAAAGTCAGAAGAAACTAAAATATTATGACCCTTATTCACATAATCGAATAGGTAGAAAAATATGGTTATGAGAACTAGAATTCCTAGTTTATGTATTTTCAATCAAATCTATGTAGTTATTTTTGTCCACTCTTCGTTTACACTTGCTCTTAATCAGAGGTTCCCATGACATCGTCTGGGGCAATTAACATTAGGAGCTTTCCCTTAATGGAAGTCATGAACCACAATCACTTGAAACCCTAAATAATTATATTTTTGATTTGTGATCCACTTATTTTTGGCTGATCAACCTTATTAAAGACTGGGTAAAAATAAAGAACCCCACACTTATATATATATATATATATATATATATATTATTTTTAATGTGTAACCTATAATTATAACTTTCATTAATACATATTAAGAAAGAAATGAATTGTTTAAAATCATTCAAACTAAGGACATAGTAACTAAGTTTTAATGTGTGCTTTTGGAAAGTTACATCTGTAGCTTTAAGTGAGTTAAAAGAACTTGATTTGACTGCTTCCATTATCTTTTCTTCTCCAACCTTTTCTTTTGACAATTATGAGAATTCCTTCATCTTCGTCCTCTCACTCTACTTCCATCCTTTCACTGTAATCCCATCTAAAATACACAAGTTTCCACAGAGCTCAAAGTTATACCCAAATCATTAGAATTTCTTCATTTTGAGTTCCAGGATAGGTATGGAAAGTTCTTTATATGATCTCACTCTTACAAAATATTCAATTATATAAACATTGTGTTTTTTTTTGTTTGTTTTTCAGCAGAGAAAGTGAATAAATTTCTTCAAAATCCAACCTTGCCAAATCTCATTTGGGAGTTCTAGTTCAACAAGTTAGTTTTTATTTTTGCTATAATAATTTCTTTAGATTAATCTTATTTGGGTTCCTCATTTTAGTTGTATTTTTGTTTCAATTTTTATGCTCATCTTAGTTGTATTATTCTTAGGTTTTGTTTAGATTGACTTCTAAATCCAAAGGTTCAAGTGCAAGTATTGGCTCATGATCAAGTTGTAGCGTTCCTAAAGATAATGTACCTATTGATAGTCAAGATGATAATAGTAACACACCTTTGTGGAAATATGTAACAAAGTTGCCAAAAACAAATGAAGGAGGAGGGAACATAAGTTTCAAATGTAACTATTGCAAAATCACTTTTAAAAGTTTATATTCTAGGGTCAAAGCCCATTTATTGAAGCTTAGAGGTCATGGGATTCGGGTATGTGCAAAAGTGACACAACATCATAGTGAAATGCATAAAATAGTAGAAGAAGCTGAATTGAAATCAAGCCCATAAACAATTCCATTACCGCCTTTCTCTCAAGCACAACATCTTATGAAAGGGAGCGCTTAGGGTCTAAAATAAAAGAAAATGAGCTTTAGAAAATCCTTTTAACTAACTACTACAGAGAATTTGGATTATGAAATTGCTCGGATGTTTTATTCTGGAGAATTGTCTTTTCACATTGCAAGGATTTCTTATTTTGTGATAGCAATCACATATACCACCAATACTATGATTTCTATCTATATACCTCCAAGGTATAATGCTTTGCGGACTACATATTGCAAAAGGAAAGGGCACATATAGAGAATTTGTTGCAACCTATAAAGGGAACATGGAAGGAAAAAGGAGTAAGTCTTGTATGTGATGGATGGACTAATACACAAAGAAGGCCATTAATAAATTTTATGGTTGTTTCTGAAAGTGGAGCTATTTTTTTAAAAAGTGTTAATTATGAAAGGGAATACAAAGATAAGTATTATGTGGCGACATTGATTAAAGATGCTATAGCTGAAGTTGGAGCTCATAATATTGTTCAAGTAATAACCAACAAAGCACTAATTTGTAAAATGATGGGATTATTGGTGGAGGCACAATATTCTCATTTTTTTTTTTTTGACACCTTGTGTAGTGCGTACACTCAATCTTGCTCTAAAAAATTTTTGTGCCACTAAAAATACTGAAAAAATGAAGCTGCTTATGATGCTTTGCATTGGATAACCTAAGTTGGTGATGATGCTATTTTCATAAGGAATTCATAATGAATCATTTGATGAGGTTGGCAATATTCAATACTTTTGTGTCTTTGAAATTGCTTGATATTGGGAAAACTCATTTTGCATTGGTTACTATCATGTTAAAAAGGATCAAACTTATTAAATGAGGTCTTCAAAGTATGGTCATTAAGGAAGAATGGTCCTCATATAGAGAAGTTGATGTTTCCAAAAGTACAAAGGTGAATGAAATTATTTTGAGTGACCATGGTGGGGCCAAGTAGATTATATCCTCTCTTTTACTACACTTATCTATGATATACTTCGGGTTATGGACACCAATAGACAAACACTTCACTTGGTGTATGAGAAGTGAGATTCAATGATTGAAAAGGTCAAAACAACCATCTATAAGCATGAACATAAACAAATAGAAGAAAAATCAACCTTTTATGAGGTTATATATGCTATATTTATTAATTGATGGACCAAGAGTAACAAGTTTGATGTGTTCTCCGCAAGTGCACGGGTCGCACATAAATAATATAGTGGTACCCTATGAGGGGTAGGATTGTTGAACCACAGGGACTAGACTCAAAGTACTAATTGATCTTCTAATGTCTAACGGATCAACGATGGTTGGTAAAAGGGTTACAACTAGATCCTAAAGGGGGGAAAGATGACAGGTAAGGGCTGGAATGGAACTAGGTGAGATACACAGAGATAGAGCATTGCCCTGGACTAATCCCCTAGAGAAACATGCAATGGATTTGCTCCTAATACCTACCAGGTACATCCTAAGGCTCTTGTGTGTGCTCAAGAGCAATGTTGCATCTATGGTTCTCAAATACACAAATTTTTGCTAAGGTAACTGTTGGTTTCATACACATCGAGTTTTTTAATCACACAAGGCAACTACAATTATGGCAATCCACACACCAAGTCTTACCTAAGCAACTATGCAAATCAAACACATCAAGTTATGCAAATACATAATTAAACACAAGAAACTAATAGAACTCCATAGACATTAAAAGCAAGTAAATCAAAATAACACACAAGCAACCAAGTTTATAGATCCAGGGCACCAGAGAGTGCCTATCCCCTTATATCTAAACAAATCACTACAAAGCTAAGGAAAACAAAAGATAAAAAAGCTATGAAAGACCCCCCTCTTTGCTTCTCAACCACTCGGACGGTGCTTCAATGAAGTTCCCTAGCTTAGCTCCGCTCTACTCGCAATTTTGCACTATAATTCCACTCCGGCCCTAGAAAAGTGAAGAGGAAGAGCTTGGCAGCAGCCCCCAAGAAGAAGGAAGGAAAGATGAAGAGAAGATCCCTTGGAGAATGCCCTAGATCTAACTTAAAAAGCAGTTTTCGGGCATGACACGCCCTGCGCACGGTCGTTCCACTACCACAGATTATCACTGGATTGTCTAAACAATTGCATCACAGGATTCCAGCACAGACACACCCCTAACACACCTTGAGCAAGATCGTGCTAGTAGCACACAAACTGTGCACCTTCTCCAAACTTGTGCTACAATGATTTGCTACAATGCTCATCTACAATGATTTGCTCCAGACTGGGATATTCATGGGGGTAGCGCACGGTCGTGCGATGCCTGTGTCAGTCTTGAAACTTAGTAGAATCCTGATTCTTCTGCTCGATTACTCACCGAATCTTGCTCTTTTGCACAAGAACCTGTTTTCCTACACAAATACACAATAATACCTATAGTAGCACCCAATCACAATAAATAAACACTTAAAGACAAGATAAATACGTGAAAAGGGTATGGAAATATATATATGAAATGCACTCATCAACGCCACTTCATTGCATGGCCCATTCTTTAAATCCAAGGTAATCTTCTTGACTTTTGTATTTTTTTCATGTGTATTATAATAAGTTAAATGAATAAAATCTACATAAACAAAAATTTGAATTTGTTTTCAATATATAAGTACTATTCTAATGAGTGGCTTAATGAGGCCCCAAATCATCTTCCTCCACATAGAGATGCGGAAATATTGGAGGAAAGAAATAAATATTTAAGAATATATTTTCCTTCTAATGAGGAGAGAAAGATGGTTTTTTAAGGGTATGCTAGATTTTTAGGAGCTTTGGATGCTTTTGGAATTTAGAGACCAAGTCATGGTGGTTGGTTCATGGGTCATCTACACGTTTACGTCAAGGTTTAGCTTTAAAGCTCCTTGGACAAGCTTCCTCATCATCATGTTGTGAAAGAAATTAGAGCACATTGTGGGATCGAAAATATGCATCTGGCATCATGAAAAAGACACTAGATGATATATCGAAGCACAAATATCGTATTTGTTTTGTGTAGGTTCTTTCATTCCTAATAGAGGCAAGCCTCTATTATTAATTACCCCAGATTAGAAATCTTAGGAACCTCCGATTAAGGGCAAAAAATCACAAGTAAAAGCAAGAAGATTTGCGAATTATGAAACTTGTTATTTTATTATATAAAAATATTTATTACATCACTTATATATATATATATATCATTGCCGCTGCCTATGCCTTGTCACTGCGTTGTCCGCCGCATTGCCGTTTTGAATTTTGCCGTTTTGAAATAAATAAGTCACCGCTGTCTGTGCCTTATCATCGCGCTGCATGCTTTGTTGTTGTATGTGATAGGCATCTCGTTATTGTTGTGAAATTTATTACTGCCTTTGGTACAATGATTTTAATCATTGACTAACCCATGGTGTTACTTTGAATCGACAGAACCGTTGTTCAAATACCACACTTGATATATATATCCATGCTTATGTTATCTCTCTTATGATGGGCCATGCACCTTTGAATTTATTTATCTACCATTGCACATTTTTTTTAATTCTCCAGTATGCATGCATGAGCCACTTAAATTGAGAGATTTTTTATATACTCCAAGGATGGCATATTCTAACCAGTGACTGTCAACATATTTTAAAGCTTCCACTACTCTTACTTGTATTCATGGTAGTAACTGATAAACTCCAGAAATTTTAAATATGAAAATTGCAACCAACCGAGAACTTGCACAGAAGCCAAGTAATATGCAATTTTTTGTACTTGATATCAGAGTACATGCAATCCCAATTCATATATATATATATATATATATTCTCCTCTGAAATGCATGGAGCTCTCCACTTAGGGGTGTCAAACGGGCCGGCCCGGCCCGTCTAGAAATCGTGCCGGGCCGGCACGGCCCGCCAACCACCAAGGTCGGCCAAGCACGTGGCCCGGTCCAGTTATATTATATTTATATTTTTTATTTTAAACCCCAAAAATATAAAAAAATACCCTAAAATTGCTAAAAAATATAAAAAAAATCCTAAAATTCAAAAATATAGAACTAAAAGCCTTATTGACTAAAAGAACAAAAAATATACCAAAAATTTTTTTAAAAAACTTACATTTAGCGTGCCGAGCCATGTTAGTCCGGCGGGCACGTGGCAGCAGACCCCCTAGCCCGAAAGACGGTCCGGGGTTTTGGGGCCGTGCTCGCCCGAGCATCTGCATCGTAGCACCGTGCTTGGGCCAAGCACGGCCCAACTCATGCCGGGCCGTGCCGGCACGGCCCGTTTGACACCCCTATCTCCACTCATGTTATTTTATATTTTTTTTTACAGATGGTGGGCCCGCCTTTACATATATGTATATATATATTTATGCATGTGAGCATGTTTCTTATTATTTTCATGAACGTATGCATGGTTTCTCATTATTATTATTTTTATTATTTTTATTTTTTTATTATCTTTTTATTTGTTTGCCATGCACATGATTATTTTCCCATCATCATTTTTTATTATATATTTATTGCCATGAACATGTGCATAATAATAATCTTTTATATATATATATATATATATCTCCCTATGCATATCTCCTCGCAGTAGGTGCTTTTTAAGCATGTTTTTTATAGGGACCTGACGCATGCTTTCCATCATTTTTTTTTATTTTATTATATATATATTTTTTTTTTATGGCTCACCATATCAATCTCATAGCAACCCTGCACATATATATTTTAAAATCAGCATGGCCGACCCATGTTGCTTAATTATCTTGAAACAATTTTTTTTTTTTTGTGCATGCATGACCTGTGTTGTGAAAGAGAGGAAGTTGATGGGAGAAAGGTGGGCGGCAAAGGATTTAATTTCTGGGAGGCACGTGCAAAGGAGCAAGGATGATGAGTTAGTTATGTTGAAGGCTGACTTGGAGGCATCTTTGCCAGCTGTCCGTCAAAGTAAAAGAAAGAAGGTGCGAAGCACAAGACTCGCGGGTTATATTACACCCGTCGAGATGGCTACAGGAGATGATGTTATTGGTTCAGGTGAGAGTTAGTTAGGCTGACGAGGCAAGAGGACAAGAGTAGATTGGCCAAGAGAGTTGAAGAGGACTATAAGAGGAGAGGAGAAGGAAGGAAGGAGGCAGTGAAGTTGAAAGAGAGGTTTGGGCCTGGATCTGAGTCTCCGGTGATCTTCTCCGGCGATCAGCACAGGAGGGAAGAGATTCCCAACTTTTATTCTTGTTTTCCATTTCATTTCTGCAGATCAATGTTCTGTGATTTGATAATGAGTTTGTCCAGTTGAATTGTGAATTGCTACTCATTTCTGTTGATCTGAAGCTAGTATTCTCAATTAATTCGAGTTTGTTGCTTGAGAAATTGAGAACTATTGTGTGAATTCTTTGATCTGGTTGTTTTGTTGATTTGATTAGTAGAATTCATAACAACCTGCTTCTCGGTCCTCATCATCATCATTTTTTTATTAATTTATTATGCCATGTATATCTCTTCATGATGGGCCCATATGCTTCTCATTCATTCATCACTTTTTTTTTATTTATTCATTTATTTATTCATTTACTTTGCCATGCATGTATGCATGCATTTTATATATATTTTAAACGGTGGGCCCACCTCTTTTAAGTCATGAACATGCATGCTTTTCAAAAATTTCTTTTTTATTTTATTATGCACGTATGCATACATGTATTTTTTTCCTTTTTTTTTCTCTTGTTTTTTTTTATGTGCAGGCATGTACGAAGGCAAAAAAAATTTTTGACATGTGAATTTTGAATGCTAACATCATCCAAGCCAAGAAAAATATCTTCATAAAGAATAATGAAAAATAATCACGTATGCTTATAATAAATAGCATGCTTTCATAATTCTATTTATGAATGAATAAAGGTGGGTCCCTCCACATGCTATTTAAGCATCTTGGTCTCTTAAGTGTTTACTTCTGTTGGGCACGTACATGCATGCATTTTATTTATTTATTTATTTATTTTTATTTTTGGCAGCCACTCCACACGATTAAGCTTAAGGCTTCTAGAACAAGCCGAGCACCCGTTAAAACTAGAGCAGCAAAAGAAAGGTTACAATCTGAGCAAAGAACTTCAGTTTTCCCTCAAATTTGGGCTGGTGACCGATATTGCTATACGCTGAAAAGAAGACGGGGGAGGATAGACTCTGAACAGAGACAATGCCAAGGCCCGTTAGTGCAGCTGTCGATTGGTTCCGACTATCTCCTCCGAATATAATTCTTCTTGCTGGATTGGAAGGCTTTAGTTGGAAGCTAATGATGGTTGTCATGGCAACTATGCAGGCAGCATCAACTACTAGCACCTCATCAACTATGAAAGCATCTCTGTATCAAACACAACATTGCGTGGCCTCTGTCCCGAGATGCTGGTGACGGTAACATCATTAATAGAACAAAGAAACGCATCTAACTGGCAAATTACTTCACCAAATTTCACCAAGTCAATCAAAAGTATCTGGAGTTCCCCAATCACCACGAGTCCCTCGGCACCAAGTTGGCGCTTATGTACGATAAGTGTGGTGGATTCAATGATGCATGTCTATTGCTTGAGAGAATACCTCTGAAACATGCTTATATCCAGCGATTCTCAGTGCTTGTATCGAGCGTGGGGTTTTAAAGGAGGCTCTTCTGTTATTTAGAGAACTATTGATAGATTGTGTTGGGTTGAAGTGTCTTGTGTTTCCTGTCGTTTTGAAGGCTTGACATGTATGGAAAATATGAAGTTCCGAGTGATGCTATGAAAGGTTTTTTATTTTTTTATGCATTGGAGTGTTTGAATAGTATGAGGTTGGTGGATAAACTGAAGTTCAATCTTGTTTCTTGGAGTGCAGCTATCAGAAGTGCGGGAGACCCGGTCAGCACCCATGGCGAAAGCCATGCAGAGAGTGACAGCACACCGGGCAGGTACAGCGAAGACAGTGACGACCTCGGCCACAGCACCGGCTTTACAGATCAACATAGCCTCCTTCACAGTAATCTCGGAATTCATCAACGTCTTGACATTGCATATATCTACTCCACTGATATCGGATTTTCACTTGGATCTTCATGGCATAATCGACGACACACTTCACTACCATCATGATCTTCACATTCTCGAAATGTAGCGTCAGCAACAACAACGATGGTAACGAGGAAGCAACGGCAGTAACAATGATAGCAGTGGTGACAGCGAGCACGAGCAGCAGCGATGGTGGACGGCAAATGGCAAGCAGTAGAAGCAGCGGGTACCGGACATGGTTGGCGGCATTATTTCAGCCATTCAACCATGTCCGCGACCTCCTTGACAGGCAGCAGCGGCAACGAACAAGTAACGGCAATGAGCGGCGACAGCAGCATGCTTGGCGACATTATCTCAGCCATCCAAGCATGCTACAGCGGTGGCAGGCAACGGCAAAAAAAATTTTATATACGCATGTATGCATGAATATGGGGAGAGAGAGATCCGCACCTTCTCCTTCGTCTTTGTTTGTTTCTTTTTTTTTTCCTGAATTTTTTCTTCAATTCTCTCTCACTTTTTTCTTCATCTGTTCTTCTTCCTATTTAAAAGCCTCTCTCATCCATATCATCCCAACCTCTCCCCGCGAGATCACAACTAAGGATAGGATTGTATAATTTTTCTTAAAGTTTTTTTTTTATTACTTATTTATTTCCCCACGAGATCACAAAAAAACCAACTTTCGAATTTCCAATTTTTAATTAATTTTTTTAATAATTTTTTAATTTTTAATTTTTTTATTTAAATTTTTTTAAATTTTTTAAATTTTTTTCTTTTTTTAATTTATTTTTAATTTAGTTTAATTTAATAATTTTTTTAAAGTTTATTATTATTTTTTTACTATTATTTTCTTTTACTTATTTATTATTATTATTATTTTTAATTATTATTATTATTTTTTTATTATTATTTTTTTTATATTAGTATTATTATTATTATTTTTCTTCTCTTAATTATTATTATTTTTTCTTTAAAATTTTTTTTCAATTCTTCTCTTATCCTTTTTAAAAGGATTTTTTTTTTATCGCAAAACCCCTCATCCCTATCTAATCCTAACTCCCCCGTGATATCACAAGGTAAGATCGGGTTCTTATCTTTAATTTAAATTTTAATTTTAATTAATAATAAATTTTTTAGAATAATTTCAAATTTGAAAATTTAAATTTCAAATTTTTTTATTTATTATTTTATTATTTTATTATTCGCATTTTATTTATTATTTTATTATTATTTTATTATTTTATTTTATTATTTTATTATTTTTTTATTTTTTTATTATTATTTATGATTTATTATTTTTTTCATTATATATTTATATATTTATTATTTAATTATTATTATTTATTTATTTATTTGAAATTCACTTAACTGCATCTACTTCGTGATGCGTACTCAAGTGCTTCAGGATTTACATTTCTCCCATTGCCTCGAGATCTGCTCTCAGGCTACATGAAACCTAAGATCGTCTCGGAATATGTGTTTGAGCTATCCTAAGATTTGAGATTGCCTCGAGATATGTGTTCTCAAGGGCAATCTTGTAATTTGCCTTTATGCCTTCGAGATAAATTCTGAGGGCCAATTTTGTAATTTGCACTTTGCCTCGAGATATGTTCTTAGGGGCAGTCTTGTAAATTTTGCATTTATTCCTCGAGATATGTTCTCAAGGGCAATTTTGTAATTTTTTTATTTTATAATTTTTATTTTACCTCGAGATATGTCCTCAAGGATATATTTTTTATTTTATTTTATTTTCTTTTTTTGTATTTTTGCATTTATGCCTCGAGATATGTTCTCAAAGGCACTTTTGTAATTTGGTATTTTTGCCTTGAGATACGTTCTCAAGGGTAATTTTGCGATTTAAATATTTTAGATCGCCTCGAGATCTATGCCCTCGGCTGATCTTATGATTTAAATTTTTTATATCGCCTTGAGATCTATGCTCTCGGCTGATCTTGTGATTTGAATATTTTAGATCGCCTTGAGATCTGTGCTCTCGGCTGATCTTATGATTTAAATATTTTAAATTATCTCAAAAATGTTTTCTAGACTTATCTTGAATATATCCAAATATAATGAAATTTATTTATTTTAACCATATGTTGTCCCAATTCGATTATGATTTGACTATGTGTAATTTTTTTAAAAAAAATTTTTTGATTTGAATCTGGACATGCAATTTTTTACATCAACACACATATTCTTTTATTCACTCACTTAAGAGAAACAATATGAATCATCAATGTGCAGAAGATTTGGTGTTTGAACATACTAATCTTAGACTACTTTCAAGAAGATCTCCTCAATACAATGAAGGGGAATCCAAGAATTGAGACATTGGTGGTGATGTCTTTGACTCATTTGAAGGTGTTAATGTTCTTAAAGTTGCTAACTGATCCCTTAATGAACCAAAAAAGGTGAAAATACCTTTTAGCAATGAAGAACATATGGAAAATTAATATTTTAGTTATGAGTTGAACTTGGAAAAATTGTTTTGTTTCTCATGTTTTATCTTTGTTTTGCTTCACATGTTTTATCTTTAAATTAAACATGAAGGAAGTGCTTTTTGGTGTTAGTATATTTGCTATTGTTACTTCAATGTTAAAAACTCTTTCTTTAGCATGTACTATAACAAATTTAAATAGATTTACTATAGAAGTCACTTATATTTAAAAAGGAAATATAATTATTTCCTCTTACAATGAGTATTTTACTTATATATATATATATATATATATAATATTTTTTATTATCGTGTCCTGTCATATCCATGTCCTTAATTTTCATAAATTACCTTGTCGCCATGTTGATGTCGTGGCATGTTGTGTCCCCATATCCGTGCCCATGTTTCATAGGTAGATGGTAAAATGATGAGTGTTTAAGATCTACACCCTGTAATTTCAAAACCTCCTGCCAAAACTTGCTTATAAAATCTATTGTGATATCAGAAGAAATGGCTTGTGGAATTGGTAGAGATTGTAGAAAGCCAGGAGAAGCCACTGATTCTGGTTTGTACTTCTGACAGACGGTACCTATCTCACAAATTCTCTGACAGACAAACTGTACACATGTTTCCACATGTGTTTCCAATGTAATACTACAAATAGTTTCATATAAGTTGCATTTATTGATGAGTGGCCCCCAATACTCCTCTTCTTTGTTCATTGTCACCACCAACAACCAATTGGGTGATATAGTAATTTGGGTGGGTTGCTAAAAGAAACCCACCTTGTCTCATCATCTAATAGGGGAAATTTGGGTGATATACATAAACCATATTGATGGAGTTAACATAAAAGATGAAATGGTAAATAATTGAAAAGTATAGGGATTGTTTGCCACATTGGATAGATGTTTGGGAAAAATTAAAACTTCTAGGAACTTTTAAGTAATTTTATATCCATAAAGAAACCAAAAAGGGTAGAAACTTTTGTTTAGTGACTAAAAGTTAATTTAATTCCATCCTAAACCCTAACTAGTAAATAACCCTTAACCCTAATCCTCATCTTCTTGGTGGTTCCTAAACCCTAAGCCTTGGTGGCTTGATGACTCTGTGGCTGCCGTTCGGTCTTTTCCTATTCTTTTCCTGTGTCTCTTGATCGTCTAAAAGTTGTGTAGAGTGAGGTGTGCATACTGTTTATCTTAGTTGTTGTAAGGACTGTAATATAGTCTCGTTATACATTCTTTATTCTAGGCTCAGATGGGCAATGTCTTGCTTTGCTTTCACCAAGGAAAAAAGGGATAAATGGTGAAAGAGGAGCAAACCCTAGACAACAGCAAGACCTTATAAAGAGTCAGGGAGAGGATTACTGAGAGATCCAAGGTATTCTTCCTTCTCTTCTTTCTGATCCATTCTTCAATTGGTTTGTGTTACGATTGCTAGATTTCAATGGCTTTGGAGATGACGGAGAAGATGAAAGATATCCTCTCCAAGCATGCCATCAAGATCGCTAAGCAAGTAGAGGAGCAGAGCGATTCATCACAAAGGTCGGATTTCCAATCCCTTTTTGCTTTTCTTTTCATTGTTTTTTTTTTAATATGGAATTCGATTTGTCTTTGGATGGGAATCAAGTGGCTCATTTGCTTGGTGTTCTTGGATTTGGCGCATTTTGCTTCATCCTGGGTGCTCATAAGTTGTGTATGTGATTCACGCTTTGGTTATCGAGGGTTTTGTTGATTGATTTATCTAATTCCATTCTCCCCAAATCATGACCTCAATATGTTCCATATGTGTTTTGTGTGTTCTATGTTATGCTTGCTCCTCTTAACTAAAAGTGGCATTACTATCTCTTGGTAAGCTTTTACTTTAGTTGAACTATAGTTATGATTTATCTTGTAACCAATGCACTACAAGAAAATTGCTGTTTAGAAACAGCATTTTCCATTTCTAATCCGTTCCTAAAGTGAATTAGCAACGGATTAGAAATGGAATTTATATGTTTTGAATTCCCTTGTTTCTAATTTGAATAGAAACGGGAAAATATTCCGTTTCAAAATTTTGAAACGGATTGGAAACGGAAAGCATTATATTTCTAATTTTTGAAAAATTAAAACGGAATAAGATGTGTTGCTAATCCGTTCTAAGTTTCAAAAATAGAAACGGATTCCAAACGGAATATTTTCTGTTTTATTTTTGTTCCCCTATTAGAAACAATAGCTTTTTGGTTCCTAATCTGTTCCTAAAGTTTTTTTAAAATTAAAAAACAATATTCAAACAAATAAATCCGTTTTTAATCCGTTTCTAACATTTAAGTCAATAAAATAAAATAAAATTTATATCCCTATTTTTTTTTTAAAACCTGCTACATAAATTTTTAACCTATAACACCAACAAATGAGATAAACTCATCAATTCATACAAAAAGAAATATTTAAGTATATATGTTCAACACAAAATAATAAGTATACGACAAATAGAACTATAAGCCAACATCATGATCGTCAGTAACTGGTTGTGAGTCCTGTGTGGTAAACTGCGACTGCTGAAGAATCCTCCTCTCAAAACTCATCATCATGTCCTTCATTTGACGCATCATCTCCGGACGATATTGGTCCCTCTCCTCTTTCATTTCAAGCAAACTTTGTTGAAGCTCCTTGTTATTATCTTGTACTTGGCCAAGCGTCTGTTGAAGCCTCTCCTCACGATCTTGGACTTGGTCAAGTGTTTGTTGAAGCCTCTCCTCACGATCTTGGATTTGACTAAGAGTTTGACGCAAATCTCTAACCTCAGCATGTAGTGCCTCAGATGATGAACCTGTGGACAAATCTCTCCGAAATGCTATTGGGAGTAATCTCTGCATAAAGACATGACAGTCATGGCTGTTCATACCAAAAAGCTTTAGCTTTCGCATATCAACACATCGGCCTATATTCGACACATATCCATCCGGGAATTTAAGATTACGAAGCCATTCACAAAGCACAATTTTTGATTGCCTATCAATAGTATATAAAAACAATTTTTTTTCTTTATTAATTTAATAATAATTATTATTAATAGTATATATATTTTTTTAAAGTAACTGAGTGTTCATCACCTGTAGTAGTAGGCCAAGTTATCTATGCACATCTATATCACAACTTTTTGTAGGCGTGAAAAAACTTTTTGCAACCTTGAAATTAGGGTTCAAGCAAACAATCATGGATGATTCTATAATGATATCAACATTGACTTTTAAGACAAGCTAATATATATATATATATATATATATATATATATATATATATATATATATATATATATCTTAAAAGCATAAGATAGGTGCAATAGTCTAAACTATATATACTATATACTATCCATATATATTAGCATGGCATGCTAATATATACACGCAATTGTTGCATGTTCAACACCACCTTCAATCATGTCAAGCGACTAAGGTTTTGTATTGTATCCAATTTTAGGTCGGTAACCTAAACTGACATACATTAAATATGGCTTTATTTTTTTGACTTACTTTCAAAACATAATCGATCTGTTTGGTGTTAAGTGTTGCATCAATTTACTTTTTGTTTTGCAATAGCCCAAATCAAGGGTGCAAGTAAAGCAATGAAAACAACATCCACTTTTTTGTGTAGTCAAAAATGTGCACATTAGGATGAAATCAGTGCACTTTCGAGCATTCTTGCTGACACAGGCAAAAACCAATAAAATTTTGTATCAAAATTACGGATGGAAGATAGGTTTCTACAATCATAAGAATTAAAAACTAAGCGTTTGAATCCTCTGTTTATACAAGACCATAAAGCTTCAGATGAAACTTTGATTTCCTTCAAAATTTCTCAGAATCTTTCAATTTCATGACTTGTGCGGCAATTCTCAATTTCTCCATTGAAGAAAGATAACATTTGCCACTTATAATGATGTAAACTCAAGTGAAAAAAAATCCTAAAAGGAATGTAAAGCTCACCTATAAAGTTGCTCTAACAGCACTATCAATGCAATTTGGTGATTCAAAACCATGGAAGATAATCTAATAGTTGCGTCGGCATGCTCACGAACTCGAGGACCATGACCATATGGACCGCCAATGCAAAATGCAAGCCTTGCTGATCCCTACAAACCTATTGTACCTATGAATTAAAAGAAACATTATAATATAAAATACTATATACCAGTTATTGAATAAAGGAGTTATTGTTCACCAAAGTATGTGGCAACTTGGATGTGAAACCAAATAATGAAATAGAACGATGTTTACATATCTTGGCATTTAAAGACTATTACTTACAGCTTTTCCATTATACGCTAATAGCTCATCCCATTGAGAGTGATCTACCTGTTGATAAGAATTCGAAGATAAGCTTTCATGCGTAAGGCTCCAAAATTTAGCTCCTAACATGTTAATCAGTGATAGGGATTTCTGTAAATTTTTTAAATTAATTATAAAGACAAAAGGATATGATTCTATGTAGGATAGAGAAATTTTTTTCTTATCCGAATGATAGATAAGACCTTGATTGCTGATGATTCATACCTACTTAACTCCAGTGATGTGTTCTTTCAAAATTCATTGGATACATCAATTAGCAATAACAAAATATAGACCTAAGATTGTTACATTTAAACAACTCCATAATTGATTTCTGTTTTACCTTTGCATAAGTTTCCTCTAGCATGACATTATAATTATAACGAATATAAACTCTAACAATGAATCAGTTGTCCTGTAAAGTTCCATTCTTGCTCCTTGCTACTACAGAGCATATTGGATATGACCCTCCACTAGCAGTCATGAAACTAATTGCATCATCCTATTACAAGGAAGAAATCAACAACAACAAGAAAGAAATCATTAGCAAGAATTTAGATTGACGTAAAGCATCATCCTATTACAAGTTCAGCCAACAAGTCAACCAACACATTACCAAAGATTAATATAACAAACTAATTGCAACTAAGATGAATTTATGAAGGTGCCTTACGGGGATGGTACTGAATTTCAGGGCAATGGAGCACATTACTGTATAGCTAATATCTACCTGGGAAGATCTCTATCAACAAGGATCAATCATGCTCATCAAAAGATACAAACCATCAGCCTAACATTACATAAAACTATTTCAAATAGTATTGTTATACACCACAAAATCAAAATCAAAGCATTGAAGAAGAAGAATAAGTACCGAGCTAGAGCCTCCGGATCGGAAGGGAACCAAGTGCTCCGAAGCGCAACCCAACGATCAGCGGATCCAAACCCCGTCTGCACCCCGACGAAGCCCAACAGCTTCGACCGATCCTCCAACCCAGCACCGCCACCAACTCTAGATCTTGATCGAAAGTTCCTAAGCGTGTCCTCGGGGGGCGAAGGAGCACGACAATGGCGAAGACGATCCCGATGGCACCGACAAAGAAGAACACGCCGGAGACAAGCAAGGAGAGGGAGATGCGCGGCGGCGGCTACTCAGCGCCGCCGGCACGGCGGCGGGGGTACTTCGAGGGATCGATTGAAGAGAGGCAAAATGAAGAAGAGAAGCAAGCTTATCAAGCAGACATTATACTTATTTAAAATGAGAAGATATTTTTATTTGACATAAGATTAGCTTATCAAGCAGTTTTTTAAATTTATTTATTTATATATAATTTTGCACATAATTTAATAAGACTCTACGAAAGAAAAAACTAAAGCTTATCAAATATGATAAATTTTAGCCTAAACTAATTATAATCATTTCAAATATTTCAATACTTTGATATAAATAATTTCTCATGTGAACTGGATTGAATAAGTATTAATTATTTGAGATGATAACATGACATTAATAGCAAGCAATAATATATTAATTTTTAAATTTGTTTCTAGTCCTTTTTATTAGAAACGGATTAGAAACGGATATTTTTTTAATATTTAATGATATTTAAATAATATATTAATTTTTAAATCCGTTTCTAGTCCTTTTCTAATAGAAACGGATTAGAAACGGATATTTTTTTAATATTTAATGATATTTAAATAATATATTAAGTTTTAAATCCGTTTCTAGTCCTTTTTTATTAGAAATGGATTAGAAACGGATATTTTTTTAATATTTAATGATATTTAAATAATATATTAATTTTTAAATCCGTTTCTAGTCCCTTTCTAATAGAAACGGATTAGAAACGGATATTTTTTTTTAATATTTCATAATATTTAAATAATATATTAATTTTTAAATCTGTCCCTTTTAATTAGGAATGGATTAGAAATGGATATTTTTTAATATTTAATGATATTTAAATAATATATTAATTTTTAAATCTAGTCCCTTTCTAATAGAAACGGATTAGAAACGGATAGTTTTTAATATTTAATGATATTTAAATAATATATTAATTTTTAAATCTAGTCCCTTTCTAATAGAAACGGATTAGAAACGATTATTAAAATCATATTTTTAAATGCCCGTTTGTAAGCCGTTGTTATTAAAATCATATTTAAAACGATTATTATTCCGTTGCTAATCGGTTGCAAATTCAAACAGAATAAATTCCGTTTCTAATATTCTGTTTTTAAATTGTAACTTTCTTGTAGTGATGTGTGTTTGATCCAGAGATGTATTAGTGTTTTGTTAGCTTTATAAATTTCACAAGGTTATATTTGTGTTCTCTTTGTACTCAAATTCACTTCATTAATTAGAGCCGAGTCCTGGATTCATATGTGTGTGTACATTGCTCATGCTATTAGGAAGAGATTTATATAGTGAGTTTCTATGAATTTTAATTAGTATAAGAGGCTGGAAGATATTATCTTCAGTCATTTTCCTAGAGAAGTTTGGTCATATTTCTTAAACATTCTAGCTTGATATTCACTATATTATTACACCCCTCAACCAATTATTTTGATGAATTGAGTTAGTGAGAACAACGTTGGATTGCCTTGCTAAAAGAAACATTATGATAATCAGTTATGCTTTCAATTATCATGGGAAAACCTCTCATATGAAACTATATTACAACAATTCTCTTCTTTGTTCATTGTCACTACCAACGACCAATTTCCTTTTCTCTTGAATTGTTGATTTATCCAGGAATAGTTTCTCACAGAATTTCCTTGTTGTAGTTGTTGTATATTAGGTTGTAATTGCATATCATTTTCCTAAGAAGCTTGAATTATGCTCCTCAATTTAGTTGAAACACTAGATATTGCTTGTAACACTACCCCAGTAGAATAAACTCTTGATAAAGTATCAAAGGTTGCATTTAATTTGCCATGCTTATACTATATCTCATAGTCATAGACCATGAGTTTGGCTAACCAAGTAAATTGGCTGGGAGTGGTGACCCTCTGATCAAATAAAAACTTTATTGGTTTATGGTCAGTTTCGATTATGAAGTGTTTTCCCACTAGGTACTGATGCCGCGCTTTCTAACAGCAAAAAGTATAGCACATAATTTTTTGTCATATACTGATAATGATTGATACTTTTTATAGAGATTTTGCTTATTTGAGCAATTGGGTGGCCCTTCTGTGTAAGCACTGCACCAATTCCCACATTAGATGCATCTATCTCAATGACAAATTCTTGATTGAAATTTGTGAAATTTGGTAAAGCCAAGGCAGGAGTTGCGGCCCATGGTTTTTTTAAAACTTCAAAAAGCTAGTTAACCATATGGTGTCCAAGAAAATTTAACATTCTTTTTCAACAATGAATTCAAAGGTTGACTTCTATGTGGATAATTCTTAATAACCTGCCATTGTATCCAGATAAGCCAAGAAATCCCCTTATTTGTTTCACTAATTCAAGTGTAAGCCACTCCTAAATTGCTTTAATCTTTGTAGGATCAGTTGCTACTCCATTCTAAGAAATTTGTCCCAAGTACTACACTATTTTTGTACAAAACCTGCACTTTCTCAATTTTAACAACCAAGGTATGATACTGTAACAACTTGAATACCTCATTTAAATGCTCAGCATACACTCCTTCACTTGTACTATATTTTAGTATGTCATCAAAGAACACTAGGACAAAACTTTTTAGGAGAATATTTGGTTTATGATATGCTAGCAAGTTGAGGAAGCATGTAGAAGTCCAAAAGGCATTACCAAATACTCAAAATAGCCCACATGAGTTCTAAATGCAGTTTTTTTGTACATCACCAGAGTTCATTCGAACTTGGTGATACCTAGACCTCAAGTTTAACTTGGAAAATATTGCAATTCCATGCAGTTCTTTTAACAGCTCTTTAATAATTGGTATTGGAAACTTGTCTTTAATTGTGACATTATTCAAGCTCCTGTAATCTATATACATTCTTCATTTATTATCTTTTTCCTTCACCAATACCACAGGGGAAGAGAAAGGTGAATGGCTTACTTGTATCACTCCAGAATCTAATCATTCTTGTGTTAACTTTTCAATTGCCTTTTTGCTATGCACTGTATTTGTATGGTCTTTAACACACTAGTTGAGCACCCTCTTTAAGTAGAATCTTGTGATCAAACATCCCATGAGGTGGAAGTCCCTTGATCTCTTGAAAAATGTCTGCATACTTGTGAAGATTACAACAATTTGAGGAAGTAAATTGTCAGTAACCATTTCTAATTCTTCACTCACAGATTTTCCTACTGCTTTAGTGTTTTTAGACTGTTGTTTCTAATAAAACTAATATCATTTAGTGATATGAGAGGACTTGAAGAACAAGAAAAATAAAAATAAAAAGTACAAGAAAGCAATAGAAAAGTGAAAGAACTAGAACATCATAACATCAATAAATTCATTTATTATTTTCCTTCATTATATTGTGTTTCTTTTTTAAAAGGAATTGAACATCTAGGATTGCAACTTATAAGTGGGTCCCTTATGTAGCAATGAAATCAACGATTAAGAATACATCTCTTCTCTAACCATTTACTACTGACTAGACCAACTGCCTTCCACATAGGCTAATCACCATCCAGCTCAGCTTTTGAATTACTGACTAGCCTAACTACCTTCCACCTAAACCAACGACCTCTTAGCCTCTTCACAACAACATCAACTCCCCCATTCTTCTTTTCACAGCAACAACAACTCCCTATTAGTCTCTTCACAATAATAACAACTCCCCATTCTGATCATGCTATGCTTTAAAATTGTCTCATTGAGTGGCTAATTCAAATTTTGTATTTGTTTCATAAGTTGTTCTAATGACATATCTCTTAGTTTAGTTCTTATTTTAGTAATTCTTTTGGTAGTATGCATTTAGTATTCAATTTATTCATATCAATGCAAATCCTCTTGCAATATATACATTTATAGTTTAATTGGTATGTTTTATATATAACTTTTATGTGGGCAAGATGTAATTATATTTAGAAAAGGAAGAATAATTCATGTTCTTGATAATTGATCCTTTTGTTAATTTTTTTATTTTCTTTAAAACTCCAAGCACATATAAAAAAAATTAATTGGTAATGTCTTGGGAGTTGGGACCTAGTTAAAGCTTGTGTGGAACATATCATATTTTAGATTACATCTTCTGGAATTTTAGAACTTCAGAATTAGATTGGCAATCACTCAAAATGAATGATAGATAACACACATAACTTTAAAGTGATTTTGGTCATCTTCAGCTAGTTTGAGCCTTCAATTATGTATCCCCTTTAGTTCATCACTTGCTACCTTTTAATATAAGAAAATTAAAGACTTGCTTGTATTACCTTTTTTAAGAGAAAATAAGGATAGAAAAGTCGGATAAGTTTGAAAAAAGATTATGTATAATAAATGCATGCAAACTACTCTGTTGCTTTTCATAGATCATAAAATTTGTTAATATGTTATTTATTTACATAGATTTAGCCTTAGGTTGTGTGTTTGACTTTATTACCCAGCAACTTTATTTTCTAAGTTAAACTAGGTTGATGTGTATATAAAAAAAGCATCATACGTAATATATGATATACAATAAAAACGCACTTTGAAATACATCATGGTAGCAAAACATTGTTAAGCAATTTTTATCCCTTTGCATGCCTTGAAGTCTATTTCTTCAACAAGTTACTAATAATCAAGTGGTCTATTGGTAGCCTGGTCCACATTAAAATTTTTCACAAGTGGTGAGAATTTGAATTATGGGGAAGGCACATTTTTGGGAGTGTGAGTAGTGGTTGTGTGTGGGTGGTCCAGCGTTCATGTGTACACAGGCCCCACCCGCCTCCACGTGCTCCGTCGAGGTTTGTGCACGCCCCTTCCTTTCTTAATGGCCTAGACGCTCATTTTGGGAAAAAAAATCTTTTAGTCTTTTCAAAAGTCTTCATCTTTTTTCTTCAAGCCAACTATTTGTGTCTATCACTACTATGCCTACTAGCCTTTTTTTCGTTTTTGTTCATTCTTCTCATATTTCTGTCTTTAGACCATGTTTGGATGGTGCAATAGGAATGAAAACTTTATGGAGGGAATATGAATGAAAACTTAGGAGAGAAGGATGGGAATGAACATTTTGTTTGGTTGGAGGGATAATTTTATGGGAAAGATAAAAAGAAAGATGATGGGATATGAGAAATTACCTTCATACCCTTTATAATAAAAGGGTATGATTTTTATATACAAAATATTCAAATGATTTTTTAGTTTTAATTTATTTCAAATGTGCTTATTTATTTTAATAATATAATTAAAATAGTTTAATTGTAAATATATTTTTTATTGGTACAATATTCTAATTTTTAGTTTTTAAACTAGGGTAATTAATGTAAACTTTTTTAATTAAATATTTTAAGTTGATTAAAATCACATAATTATTTTTTTTGGTTCAAGCTATATAGCACTTAATTAAATCCAAATAACCAAATATACAACATATTTGCACACTCTAATTCCATACAACACAACAAGTTTTCAAAGTTTTCATACATGATCAAAAACATTCAAAGTACCAAACATGAACAAGTTTTCATGCATCCAAATATACAAACGCAAAGTACCATACATGAACAAAAACATTCAAAGTTTTGATACGCGTAAACAACAAGTTTTCTCCATATCCACTACGGCTTCATGAGAGAGGCCATTGACCGACAAGCTCTCTATAAGTAGTCCACATACTTATGCTTCTCCTACATTAAAAAAAAAAGGTAAATAACCAAATCAATACCAGATATAAAGAAAAAAAAGGCAATCACTTCAACTTTGCAGCCCTAAATTCTAGAAAAAAAAAGTACAAAGAGAAAGGATTTTGCAGCCCTAAATACACACACAAAAAAAAAGAAGAAAGGATTTCACAAACAACACAATATTCAACCTAGATGGTTTAAAAGGAAAGCATGTGTGTTCAATGATAAATGCATTTAAAAGCAGAAAACATGGAGTTATCGCAACTATGGTATTAACAGAGATTGATGAATGCAAGTCTTTTGTTTTATTTATCCTCCAGAAATGGAAGAGGATGCTAAGTTACTTCACTTACTGCACAACAAGATGAGAATGGTTTTGGAATAATTACTTCACTTCAATTTTATGTTATCATGTTTAACTTCGTCAGCATGGGGACGAAACCGTCTTGATTTCATAACTAAGAAAATCTTTGAGGAAAATACCATATCATAACTATGATAAAATCCAAGATCAAATCAACAAATCCAAATCCAGATCATAAATATGAGCAATTTCTTAGATTTCATAGCATCCAAATCCAAAATCAAAATCAACGGAGGAAGTTGATCATAAATGCCCGAGAGAGGGAGGGGCGAGATTTGGGAGAGATAGCGCAGGCCGGTGAGATTTGGGAGAATCGCATGCAAGCCGGTAGGGGAGATGAAAAACCTTATCTTGGGCGAAGGTGTAATTTCCCACCTATGGAATAACCATTCCACTCAATATTAGGGGGAATGGTTATCCCCCCTAGGATGGATGCATATCCCTTTCCAAAGGGTAATGGAAAAAAGAATCAACCAACCAAACATGGGAAGATTTCATGTAAGCAATGAACCCCATCTTGAGGGGATTCATTGAGTCCATCCAAACGGACCCTTAGCTCTAAGACTTATCAAGACCCATTTGTCTATCTGGCTAATTTTTTTATTAATTTGGTTTCTACTTTCTTCTGTTAATTCATCTGTTCCACCAATTTTTTCTAACTTACGCTCCTTGTTTGGATCATGACACTTTCCAGAAGGAGGTGTAACCACTCAAAGATTGTTAGATTGGACAGTAGAAAGATCGAAATCGGAGATTATTGATTTGAGAAGGAATTCTTAGCGTTTGATATTCCTGTAGCGTACAAGCATATATTTATAAATATGTAAATGCCTCTAAAAGATTTATCCTATATAGATTTTTGCCAAAATGGCTCTCTTAGTTTTGATAATATAACCTTGATTCCCTAGCTAATAAACATCAGCTATGATTGCCTGTATGTTCCTCAAACAAGCTAGCTCAAGTAGTTTATAATTACTTGAACCACAACTGTCAATTTAAAGAAAAATGAGGAGGTTGGATGGTCCTTTAGAGACTACAAGTTGCACTCGAGGTCAAGATATTTATATTGAAATTTTTCATAGCAAAATTTCTATTTATACCTTATACCTACTTATATAATCTTGACATTGGTTCTGGGGTGGGGGTGTCCAAATTTGAAATATGTAGTATGTAAAGCATGTGGTTTATATGATGAGTAAGATTTGCTAAAACCTAGCTGCATCTTATGATGCTATTAAGCTCAATTAGATTTCTGACTTACCTTATAGATATTAGTTACTCCAAAAATTCAAATCAACAATCGGTGGTCAGGGCTATAAAGCTTTGATTGCTTCCTGTGCTTGTCTTTAAGGAATGATATGTGCAATCTCATATTTAATAAATTATGATCTAATTTTTATAGTGTTTCATAAGGGGTAGTACACCAATGAACATCTTAGAAATTTTACATCAATTAGAAGGTAGTTCTTTCTTATCTCTCTTTATTCTCATTTGATGTTCTACAATGCTTCATGGGTGGAAGCCTTTATTCCTTTTGGTATAGGCTTTGTTGTCATTGCTAATTATGATCATAATATCCTTGTAGTGACTACAAGGATATCATAGTTAAATCGAGTTTACTTGTTGAGTTATTTGCAGCAAAGGTTGCTATAGAGCATTGCTACGTGAGGACCAGATAGTTTAAATACTAATAGCACCACTTTGGTGGAGATTCTTCAATATGATGATGCTTGTGTGGGCTAATGACTCACTGATTCAATGAAGGATCTCAAATTATTTCTTAGTAGATTTCCAATGCTCACTTAGGTGGCCATCCCACATGACTACAACATTCTTGTTGACAACTTATTCAGTTATGCGAAGAGAAAACGCTCTTGTTGACAACTTATTCAGTTATGCGAAGAGAAACGCTCCCACATGACTATAATACTCTTGCTAAGAACTTATTCAATTATGCCGAGAGAAATGCTTCTTTTATCATTGTTTATAGATGGCTTTCCAAGGTTACCCTTTGAGAGTTTTATTGATTCTCTTGTATTTTGTAGCTATTCGTTTCAAATTGTTATAGCTCTCTTGTTAATTTTTTTTTTTAAAAAAAAGTTAAAAAAATTATAAAATTATAAAAAGAGAAGACGGAAATCACCGAATTTGTGATTGCAAGATGAGATCCTACAATGGAGTGAAAGGAAAGGCCTTATAATTTGCATCTGTCGGAGAAAGAAAACAATTCAAAGAGGTCCAAGAGATTCAACCATGCCAATTTAAGTGGTGAAAACAGACGGAAAAATCTTTCTAATGTGAAACTATGGATGCCTTAGTCATAACTAGCATTAGTTGTATATTACATTTGTGAAAAAAAATTTATTTTAACATACAAATGGAAAACAATTATCTCTGTATTAGAACCACAATAAAACCAAAAAAGGAATTTTATACAAAATTGTAACTTAGGTATCAACTTTTGACTTTCTTTGACTGGGGGCTCCAACAAAATTATGCATTCCTGGATATAATACCTATAATTGTAAAAAGCATCATGGTGTGTGAAATATGAGATTAAAACCAAAGAAAAAAAAATGAAGAATTATAAGCATATTTATGCAGACAAGGCTTTCTAAATAGACTACCCCTGAAATACATGAATATAAATAGCATTACCATAAGCATATATAACTGCAAAATGAGAAAATCTTCCACTTAATTGTTAATGCCTCCCCCCGGTTTGATTAACTTCTCACAATTGTTTGATCAGAAATATGATGAGGGCATTCATAAGAATTTAACCTATTATTCCCAGCCTCATTGAGGCAATGGAGATGCTGTGCTAACCAAATAAACAAACTCCTGATGGTGGGCAAGTGAAACAGAGAAATACAGAAAACCAAATGACAAATAGAGCACGGATGCAACACCATGTAAAAAGAGTTTTAGGTAACACAACAAGATGGAACAACAGCAAACAACAAAGTCAGACTAGTTTATACAAGGCATGGCATGGTGCCTATAGTTTTCAGTAGGAACAGATTTACACATTTATTCACAATTATTAGTCTCTTGATGCCAAGGGAAATGATCAACGATTCAACACCACATGGAGATCTCCCAGTCGCATCAGCGAGGCTGCTCTGATTTCTGAAGGCAGCACATCTCACCAAGTAAGAAAAAAACAACGAAATGAAAGAAATGGTTAATTTAGCGACATCATCACAGCAAGAATGCTAAAGGTAAAACAATCAAGAATAAAATGTGGATAGCTATCCCCTTTTTGTGATCACAAAAGGGCAAGTTTCAAATTGGTAATTTTTTTTCCCCAATAGGATAAGGGATGCTCCTTTCACAATTTCTGTTTCTCATCACCACATAGATTAAAATGCACATCAAAAAGCTTCTATTTCATTTTAATCTTGTTACCTCTGACATTGTGAAGCAAATGAATATTAGAATACAAAAGAATCTCAACAGTACTCAAATTATCCAAAATTTAAGAATAAAAGTGCATATCACACATAATTCTCAAGAATACCGTATTCTTCCCCCAAAGACGTTCAGAAGATGCTAGAAATTGTCAAACATTAAATGGTGTACCCTCACTTAGGGATCCTATGAACTCAATTTCATGCCTTTCATACCTTATAATTCATTAAATCAAATATGGTCCATATCTGTGGGCCTCATCAACTCTTCATTATGATATGCACAAGTATGGTTTCCTTCAACAGGGAAGATCATAACTCGGATTTTCCTAAGGGACAAGACATACTATTTTACATGTCATATAACCAACCTTGCAGGTTATTAAAAATAAAAGGTGCACAGAAGTAACACAATTATATAAGTTCATAAAGTCTAATTCATAATTTTGTAAAATGCATCTATTTTAAGGTAATACAAAATAGCAAGGATTAAACAATTGCTTACAAAAAATATTAAAATATATGATTGACAGTGATCAAAATAATGAATAGTACATATTTTGTGGGGTTGAAACATGTTTTGTGAACCTAAAGGTTTCACACCAATATTAGCCATGCTGCAGACCAACTCAAGGCACTTACTTTTTAATTTTCAAAATTCTTTATTTACGAGTGAACTAATTACCATTTCGTTACTTACCAAGAACTCTCAAATAAAGGCAAGATACTTTTTATCACTTGAATACATTTTCTAAAAATTTGTTTGGAAATGAATAAAACCAATTGAAATAAATAAAAGTTGAATCTTAAAATACTCTTTTGAAAAGATAAACATCAACAAACCCAATGGTAGATGCATAAAATTTTTTCCTTGAATAGTATAAAGAAATATTCTAAGGACTCCAATTATGATCATATGATTGAGAAATGACTCAATTGTAAAGAACAATTGGAAAACTTCCCATAATTATTTAATAGGAATATTGCAGCTTCAGGCATAAATTGAACTAAATTCAATAATCAGTAGATACCAAATCATGGAACAAACAAATCTCTTTAACAGGGAAAAAAATAGTAAAAATAATAAAAATAACTTTCATATTAGAACTGACATGGTTTACTAGCAATCAAGGTTAGCCTTTATCTAGTTCTCCATGTTTTTCATTTTCACAGAATAGAATTGTTATAGAAGAAATCAGCACCCATGAAATAATTCAGTCTTTCACTTCTTTTTATTTAGTTACATTTATTTAATATCGCTTTTTCATCTTAAAAATATCCATATTTTCATCAGTTACAGTGTACAAAAACATTGCTATTGATAGTAAAGGATTCTATCTAGTGAAAGTAAGAAACTAAAAACTAATCTTCTATAGCTTCACGAAGTACTAGAACGACAAGATTCAAAGAACTTTGTTTGTCAAGTAGAAAAGAATATTGCATTTTTTATATTTGTTACTATAATTAGGTAAATAAAAGCGAGAGTCCATAATTGGTTCTTCAACTATACTCAAATGCTTCACTTTGTTTCTTGATCCAAGAAAATCACTTTGGTCTCAAACTACAGGAAAATAATTTAACCACACAAATATACTCACTTTTGTCCCTAAACCATAAAATAATTTTGGTGATTTAGTGACACCTTAATTGAATTAAAAGCTAAAATGATCCACTGGGCAGACAAAGCTACCATATTTACATATCATTTTTTGAGTATGTCTAATTTTCTGCCAAAGTTTATCTAGTGGTATTCCTTTAGACATCCACCTTTCTCACTTAAGTTCTTTTCAAACCATCATCCTACTCTTATACCCTCAAAACTACAAATGTTGCCAAATCTCTTAAAATACTTCAAAAATGTCACCAAATAATAGTCATCAATGCTGATTACCAAAAAAAAAAAGCTCTTCACAAAATCACAACAAAACCAAAAAATTCAAATAATGGAATGAATCCCCAAATTCTTTGAACATCAAAAGCATACGCCTTTAGCTAAAGTTCAGACATATTTATAGTGAAACAGAATCCAAAACAAACAAAGGGCCATTAATCAGCCAAAAGAAAAGCGAGATTCGCATATTACCTTCTCTGATTTCTGCTTCTCAGCTTCGGCTTGCTCTTTCTCTGCCTTCTTCTTCATCTTCTCCATCTTTTCTCTCTCCATTTTCTACACCAAAAGAACAACCAGAGAACCAGCAGGAGATAAAAAAACCAGGAGCAAAACCAAAGATGGATCAAACCATCGATGGATCACAAGAGATAGAGAGAGAACCTGGATGTAGACGTTCTCGGCGGCCTTCTCCTCCTCACTGAGGATCCGGCCCCTGTCATCACTGAAGAAACGGAAGCTACTCCGGCTTGTTGCACCGATCGCTGCCGATCGGGGGATTAGTGCGATCATCGATCTCATTCCCATTTCTCTGTGTCTCTGACTCTGTCTGTGTCTCCGGAGAAGGAACTAGAGAGTGTGGTGATATGCTTAGGGTTAAAAAGATAATGACAGATTAAAGAATTTTTTAAAGAAAGAAGCTTTTAACAAAACCCTCCAAATTTGTGGAAAACACAGAAAAACCCTCTGCATTTTTAGTTTGTTTTTAGGGTAGTTTGGTTGGATAGTAAATGGAGTTAGATGAGTTGGGGGTTAATTTATTTATTTATTTATTTATTGGGTTCTATTATTAGGAAGGAGATTAAAGAAAAAAGTTTAAATATTCAAGTGATAAGAATGAGAGAATTTGATTTTTGCAATGTGCTGGATTGACTTTTTAATTATTTTTTTGTAATTAAAAGCACAAGAATTTATCCTTTTTAAAAAAATAAATAAATATTTAGATGTACAATTTTATAAATTAATTATATTATGAATATAAAAAGATCATATATATATTATGTTATTGTTATTATTTATTTTTTTTTTACAATTTTAATGTTCTTGTATATGTGTAATAATAATTGGTCAAGATCAATGGGAGTTGGTCCAAATAGTTTGAAAAGGTCTATACTAACAATTTTCAGTTTGAATTTTGTATATATTTAAAAAAATACTTTGAAAAGATCTACAATCTTATAAAGACTACAAATATTCTTATGTCTCTACTAGGAAATTATATCTCAATCTTCTACTTATTATCTCATTTACTATCTTTTTCTAGAGATGTTTGATTATTACTTATGGTATGCCATCATATTATGTGCTTCTCTTTATTTGTTTTCATTACTGTTATACTATCATTTATTTGCTTTTTTAAATGAAATTATGATTTATCAATTTTAATTAAAAAAAAAACATACATAACATGCACATAATAATAACAAAGCTTCAATAAGTCCAACCCTTGATTTTATCCTAAAAATTTTGAATATATACTTTAATCTATAATAATTAATAATTTGGATATAAAAAATTACTTTTGCTAGTCTAATTTTAGAACTATTGTATTATGATAAAATATTTTTTAGAACCAATTTGTTGGGAAACAAATAAAAAATAAATCTCCTAGCTCGCTAATGGCTCTTGTTACAAAAATTTAAACTAAATCAAAATGTAAAAGATCATCATTTTTCCTAATAAAATCCCAAAAAAAATTTCACATTGTAATATTATAATGTAAGACTATTTAATGAAAAAAATTATTTGTTTAAGTAGTTGATAAGAGAAAGCCACCGAAGGGCCTAATCTTAATTAGTTTTAGGTTTGATGGTTCCGGTGGGGGTGTGATGTGTTAAGTTCACTCAAAAACTCACTCAAGGATTAAACACTCACACACAATCAAAGCAAGATAAAGGAGATAAGCAAATTGGTAACCCAGTTCGGCACAACCTTGCCTACATCTGGGGGGCCAGGCCCGGAGAAACAATCCACTAAAAGAGGTATAGGAACAAGGAGTACAACACTCACTCACTCTCTCAATACAAAGAATATCCTCTCAAGATTGCCTGACGGCCACACACTCAACTCTCACCGAAGAGTCTCTCACTTGTTGGCTCCCTCCTAAATCTTCGAGCAGGATGTCTTATATAGACGCACCGACGTTTACAAAGTTACCTCTTTTAGAATTCTCCGCGGCTTCCTAACTTGGACACCTTCCAAAGTTAGATGTTGCAACACCCAGTTGCAACTTGGCCCACCTTACTGAACAGGACTGAGTTCTAGCCAGATGCACCCGAATCTGCGACCTTCAACCTCCCGGTTCCTTCAATCCGCCTCGTAGCAGTTGACTCGACCCGAGCTCCTCCTGCCTGCAGCTGCTTCCTTCCTCTAGTCATTTCAGAAAGTCTCCCTCTCCCGAGGGACGTGTCCACCAAGGCACATGTGACCATCTCACCAAAGATAGCCACCGAATATCTCCCGATCTTCCTTTCCAAACTTGACCCAAGTTTGGTCTTCCAAATGATCTTCGTTTGACTCATGGAAATATTGTTACTAAACTTGATCTTGTCTTCATCCAAGTTTAGCCTTCAATATCTTTAAGCATGATCTTTAATCATCCATGCTTGGATCTTCAAATCTCTAATCATATCTTATGCAATCTTCAATCAATCTCCTCATATGACTAGTCTCCATGAATAGTTCCACCCATAGATAGCTCTTGAATCTTCCTTCAATATAGTAATGCTAAATATGGTCTTGATGATCTCCTTGGTATGTCTTTACCTTATTTAGTTTGTGTCTTCAAATAGCTTCGCACCAAACTAAATCTGTGTCTTCAAATAGCTTCAAATAATCTTCATGATCTTGAACTCTTGCCAATAATAAAATATTCCTCTCTTCAAATAGATCTTTCTAAAAAGGAGCTCTATCAAAGATATGAATTATCATCCCGGATTTTACCAAGGATAGATAATCATATCTAAAATAAAACTTGCCTTTCTTGAAGAGATCCTATAGTCTTGATGCATTGTCCAAAAATAGTTTATCATCACATGGTTGTATTGAGAGGAATATCTGCTAAATAAAATCTTCAACCTTAATCTCCATCTTTGATCTTCATTAAATCTCTTCCTTGATCTTCATCACATGTCATGACCATATGCCATGTCATTATCTTAATCACCTCTTCTTTGATGAGTCACCACATGCCACGTCATCATCCTTTTTTCATGTCACCACTTGGCTTGTCATATAATGTCAATCCATGTCATCAGACTTAACAAGGTTTTTATAGTTAATGAAATAAAAGAAACAAGACAATGAGAATAAAGAGAAAAAAATAATCTGGAATATAATAGAATAGGAACTTGCTATTAGCCGTGGTTTATAAAAAATTATCACAAATTTGCTTGTCTATATTTCACAGAACTTTCACAAAACCATCAGCAATCACTACTGTTGTGCAATTGGCAATGGTTTTTTCAAAATTGTTGGCAACTGCTATGCAATGTGCAGTAGTTTTTTCAAAACTACTAGGACTACAATGAACTTGGTGGCAATTATAAAGAAATTGCCGCAAATTTTTAATATTTTGCATCGGTAGTCATTGACTACCGCCAAAATCATTGCAAATGTTACAATTAGTGGCAGTTTAGGTAACTTGCAGTGAAATGCTCATCACCCCTTATTCTATATTCTAATTCCATTACATTCTATTATTAAGATTGAATTGTATTTTTAATTAGTATTTGAAATTTCTCATATTATGTATTTTAAAGTAAACTGAGATAGGGACTGAAAGTAATAAATTTATTAATTACACACACTAATTATATAATGATGTAAACTAAATATCATGACATGCGGATTTGTTTGAGGTATGGGTGTACAGTGGAAAAATGTTCTAGGAGGGTTGGACATGCACTAAAATGGGCGGAAGTTGAAGTTCTTAGACCTTGAAAGAAGGGTTATTTTAGGAGTATCTCCCACATCATTAGACCAAACTCTAGAGCAATACAAGAGATGGGAAGAAGGTAACTTATAGATATTCCTATCAAAGAACATTCTTTTTTCTTCGATCATCAAAAGATCAGGTTTGGGGCTTACGTGGGTTACTCCATCTACAACCTTTGGGCTACTAACTCATTCACAGCTCTTACCTACATTCTCATTCCCCCTATTTTCCTTCTAAATGGCGTCTCTTTATTCCGAAAGGTATGTATTTCTAAATAATTAATTCTAGCTTACAAATATATATGATCATCAATGACTAACTTATTCTATAATTATATCCTAATTTGGGTATCATCAACATGGTCTATACCATTTGTCCTTGTGTTCATTACCAAACATACATACAACCTATTTGAGTTACTATATTTAGGTGTTGTTTGGTTCAATGTAACTATAAATGAGGTAGATTTCTAACTACAATGTAACTGGAAATACATATATTTTAAAATACAGTGCGGTAAAAACCGGTGTTTGGTTAGATGTAATTGAAGATGCTGTATTACAAACCCGGTGTTTGGTTAGATATAACTAAATATGTTGTATTCCAAATCCAGTGTTTAGTTAGATGTAATTGAAGATGCTGTATTACAATTTACAAGATTTTGTATTTGGTAAGAGAAATTTGTCAATTTTGAATTAAAACCTTTTACATACCAATTATTTTAATATTATTTTAATGATTTTAAGTACCATATTAATTAGTTTAACTAATAATCTTATTATTAAATTAGTTATTAAATTTACTAGTATATATATTCATTTTTTATTATATTTTGTAATTTTTGAATTTAATTATTAACCCAACAAAAAAAGTATTTATGAACTTTTCATATATTTCTAGCATGTTATTTAATGATTTTAATTATAGTATTGATCATTTTAACTCTTAATTTTATTATTAAATTAGTTATTAAATTAATTATAATATAATTTATTCATTCAACAAAGGTATTCATGAATATTTGACAATATTTGCTTTCTTAATTGGTCATATGTAGGTCTCAAGTTATGCAAATGAAAAAACTTAAAAACAAGGGATTTGGTTTTACACCCAATTTGGTTGTAAAACTAAATCTCTTATTGGATGTAATCTAAGTTACATGAGGTTTTGGAATCATGTGAACTGAACACTATTTTTTAAAACCTAATAACTAAGTTACATGAAACTCCAAAACCCTCCAAATAAGTACTACTTAAGTAATAACTCCAAAGGGTGGTGGAACTCACAAAGGATGTGGGCCTTGAGAAAAATAACTTCATTAAAAGCAGGTATTGGCCGGAATTTGGCTAGGCCCGACAAAACCCGCTCGGCCAACAACCTTGATTGGGTGTGGTTTGTTCACTCATCGGGCAACATCTTTTTTTTTATTTAAAAAACCCTTTATTAAAACTTTACTTTCCTCAAATGGGTTTTGAACCTTGACCTCTAAAATCTCTAACCAAAGCCTTAGGCAACTCCCTGAAAACTATTGTAAAATGTAGGATTGAATATAGCATTACTGCAGCAAAATAAATAAAAACAATGCTGAAAAATAAAGGACACAAAGATGTTCCATGGAAAATCCCTAAATAATTAGGGTAAAAACCACGGGCAAGGATAGAAGAAATTTACTAAGTGAAAAAATTCTAGGAGTTACAAACTCTCTAATAATAAGGAGAAAACCAGTACTCTCTTTCTCTTATACTAGGAGAATAAACTAACTCTCTCAAAATATTTTCTCTCACACTTTCTCACTCTTCTTCTTTCTCTTTCTCTCTAATTTTTACTTACTCTCACTCTCACTTTTGGTTCTTCACTTAAGTTGTGTTGAATGAGAACTTCATCCTCTCTATTTATAGGAGAAGAGAAGCCATGGTTTAAGAAGCCATCAAATGGTTTAAGAAGGTAGGTAGCCATTGGTTTGGGCCAACAAAAACTAACCTATATAACTATATAATGCTAGATAATATATATATATATATATATATATATATATATATATATATATATATATATATATATGCATACATAAATAATTATTGATTGTCCACCTCACTTAAACACTATATTCCGATTCATTAAAAATATTAATTTACATATGAAATTTAACAACCTTGAATGATGATAAGATAATGAAAACTTGTACTATATTTTTTGATTAGTTATAAAAATATTTTTACATGTTATGTCCCTGTAATACTATAAGACATTTAATATAAGTGGAACATTTTGGACACAACAAGTTCCTAATTATTACCACTAAATATTAAAATCCAAGTTTACATGATTTGAAAATGTGATTAGGTTCAATTACAAGAAGCAAAGATAAAAAGCTTTAAAATTAATGGATTCTTCTTCACCGACAACATGACAAGCATAAAAACCAAGGTTGTCAGACCCGGCCCGGGCAATGACCCGACTAAGCCCAGGAGTCAGGGATCAATGGGTTCGACCGAGTCGAACCGGGGTTGAACCGGGGTCAATAATTAAATATAAAAAATATTATAATAATTAATAATGAGTAAATATAATATTAAACCCATAATTATAATATCAAAACCTACTCAAATTTGATATTTAAATTGATAAATAACCTTATATACAGTAGAGTTTTCTAATTATATCATTTATTTTTAAATTTTTTAAATATTTACAAATTTAATATATTAATATATAATTATTGAACTTCTCTCGGTGTTATTTATTTATTTATTTGTTTATTGGTTGATTTTATTAAAATAGATAAGAAATTTAATTCACTAATTCTTATATCTCAATTGAGTTTTTATTTTGTTTTAAATTTTTCTTATATTTTTTTATTTAATTAGAATACTTTTAATTTTTATATTTTTTTATAATAAAAATTACACTCATTTATTGTTTTATTTTCTTAATAAATTAAATTTTTAGAAAGTATTTACATAACACATTAATAGATTTTATTTTTAAATGTTAATTTTTGTTGGTATGTTTATGATATATATATATATATATATATATATATATATATATTGTAATTCTATTTATTGATTATAAATTATAAATTAATATTAATAAATATACACAATTTTGTGGTTTCTAATGAGAAAATAATAATAAATTATTAAATATTGTAAAAAAAATTAAACATTGTGACAAGATTGACCCGGCCGGGTCAACCGGTTCCCGGTTGAACCGCCCAGGTCACCGGGTTAACACTGAGTTTTTTAATACCCGGTTCAATGCAGTATACCCGGGGCGGCCACATGGCCAGTTCCGGGTTTTTCCGGTTGAACCGGCCGGACCGGTCCGGGTCTGACAACCTTGATAAAAACAATTGCCCCCGAGAGTTTGAGACTGATGTTAAGGCTTAGATATACGTTAATGAAGATGAATAATTGAATGGATAACAACTCTATTTCAAATTAAGAGAACTACGAAGGCTTTCATTTTTTTCACACCCAGGATAATATGTATGGGAAAATTAATTCTATAAATAAATAAATTATTGCAAGCCCTCTATCTTTTTTAAGTTATTTTGAATTTTTTTATATTATCTCAAATTCTTCTCATATATTATAATTATTTTTTGATTTTTTGATTTTTTAAATTTATTCATTTTGAAAAAAACTTTCAAAATTAGTTTGAAGTTCTTTTTATTCATTCGTTTATAATATCAATACAAAAATGAAGTGTAGCCAATTGGTTGAAGTCTTGGTTAAGATGTGGTAAATGCCCTTGATTTGAAACCTCCTCATTTCAGCATTCCATTTTTAATTTAGAAATAAAAAATATCAAAATAATAATAATTAAATTAAAAATATTTAAAATAATAATTAAAAAATTAAAACCCGCAGGATTGCGAATGCATACTTCGGACCCAAAGTGATCTAACAACTTCCCTATCGGGTTCAGGACACATTTAAGGTGATCCATACACATCGGGTTTGTCCGACCAACCCAGCCCGAAAGATTGGTATTGTGGTCCAAGCTGATTACGAGCTTGCTAAAAACCTGGGCCTAGTTAATTGGACCGTGTCCATGTCTTTCTCTATGCCACAATTGACAACATCTTCAAGCTCTTTGATACCTTTAAGTTAGCATTCACCATCACGACCAAGGTCAGCGATGAAGATTCCATGAAACTGTATGATCAAGAAGCCATTGATTTGGCTTGGCCTTATTAATGTTTATGATCATTGACACTATTGCAATGATCGATTGTTCCTACCTAGTTGTTGGAGTTATGAGAATGATTCTGAATGAAGGTTTTATTGATGGTACATTGTTAATTTAAGTGGTGCTTTGTGGATTAGTAGTGGCAATCAACGTACATACGTGCTAATCTATAAAGGGTTTTCTTACGTAAAGATAAAGGTTGCATGCCATACTCTGTCACTTTAATTTCGCTAGATTACCCAACAACATGTTCTACTAGATAACTTATGGGCCTCTAAAAAGAACCCTAATCATTTCCTTCACACTATCTGAACAATAGTCAAATACTTCTTAACAACCAATGAACAAAATCCTAATTTTATTCTCTTACGATCTCCCTCACAATTCTGTTCGCAAAGCTTTGAATATTTTATTTCACAAGAACGGAGAACTAAATTGCTTGAAACAAACTAGAACGGAGAAGAAAAGGAAAAGAGTGAGATAGAAGAAATTGCCATATAAATAAAGAATTAAAAATGGGTTTTCTATAACAGGGATAACATTCAAATAAGACCCTTATTGACATCAAAATTGTTTATGTGAAAAGGGGTTTGCTGTTATAAGAACTTTATTAGAACTATCTCAATAGGAAGACCAAGAAATACATGGCACTTTTATCTCTTTAACAAAATTATTGGACTAAAGTTATGTTACAAGAATCTCAATCACCAAGGAAAAAGTAGACTAAATCATTAAGAGGAAATTTGAAGTTATGTTATTTGTTGCAGAAGCTATTCAAGAAGACATGTTCCGGAGCTTTCATTAATCTTAGCATTGAGTCCCTCAGGATATGAGACCGGGTATCCTAATGATAGCAGGCACTATATTGAAATAGAGGTAATTGCAGGAGTTATCCTTATCAAGTAGTAATTACCCTAATTCAAGTTAACTTTCAAGAATTTACGAGTTCTCCTGAAGATGTCAAGCTCCATTTACAACTCTGGAGGGCATTCATGCTTACCAAAAAAGAGTCAAAGCTTTACTCTAGGATACGAAAAATATAAAGGTTTATGTCTTTGAGGTCCTTACCATAATTGTCCATTTAATATCATTGTTTCTCATATGCCAAAGACAACCAAGCACTTCAACACAATTGGAGCATTGTTCACCAAACATTCTTTTGACGATCACTTTCTTGCTTATCTTCTCCACGAAAGCTCATCCCTCAGAATCAATCTAAAGACTAAATTTCTCTAACCCCCTGTTTGGTTCGGAGGGGAAGGGGAGAAGGGGGTGAGGGGAGTGAAGGGGAGGAGTATGGAGGGTTTGAGAAAAATATTGTGTTTGGTTTATGGAGGGTGTGGAGGAGTAGTTTATTATTTTTTTGTTTAGTTGAAAAGAGGGACTGGGAGGAGAGAAAGAGTGTAATGTGTATTTGACTATTTTGCCCTTGTACGATAAAAATAGGTAATAATATATATATATATATATATATATATATATATATATATATATATATAATAAACATTATAAAACACACACACAATAATTAGGGAAAAATATTTATTTGAAAAAAAATTATGAGGAGTCATAACATCTTGGTTATAATTGACAAATATTGGTTAAAATGTGAACACCCAATGATCATTCAAACATACCATAGGCTTTTAATATTCTCATTTGTGAAATGATAATGATAGGGTTTTAATATATAGGATACAATAGGCATTCTACATATAGGTGAAGGGCATTAATGATATTTTGCATTATTTAAAAAAAATAAAAAAAACAATAAACATCCACTCCCCCAAAAGACCCCAATTTGGGGGAGTGGATTATGAGGGGTGAGGAGGGGTGCCTCACCCCTCCTCACCCCTCTCACCCCCTTCACTCCCCCAACCAAACAACACCCACACCCCCCACAACACCCCCTCACCCCTCCTCCCTCTGTTAAATATTGGCTTGATATCCTTGGGATGAAGCCAAATCTTGATCTCTTTTAATCCAACGGTCTAGATTGCTCTATTGTTTATATAGGATTATGTTTGTTTGGTGTTGTGGGAATGAGAGAAAAGAGAGAATGATAGAGAGGGTGAGTTCTCTTGTATTTGGAGAGTGAAAAGAGTGGTGTAGAGGAGAGCTCTTGTTCTTACTTGATCTCATTAAAGCAAGGTAAGACCATTGTTTTTGAGGTAAGGCTAGTTCTTAGAGCTTGGTAATCCTCTTGTGGTTTTATGCCTATTTTTTGTACTCTTGTACTCTTGTTATCCCCCATGATATAGTAAAGCATTGTTCTCCCGTGGATGTAGGCTTGCTTTTAGCCGAACCATGTTAAATTGGTGTCTCTTACTTTATTCTTGTGAGATTGGTTGTATGTTATCCTTGCATTGTCCATTCATTGTGTGATTGCTAGGTATTGTGAAATTGCACACCAAGTGTTCGACGAATTGCCACACTAGTTCCGCGCTTCCTCACACGCAACACCCTCCCCCAACCAAACAAAGCCAGAGATAATGGATAAGGACATATAACATAATTTAATCAATTCAATGGAAGACTGAAAAGATGCAAGAATGTAATTCTCCACTATCTTTACGCTTGACTATCTTAAAAGATGGAGTGCACAAGGCACTCTGATTGTACTTAAACTAATAAGATAGTGTGACAACACTACTTTAATGTGTGTCATTGTACTTAAATTTGTCCACTAGCATTACTAGATTCTGTAATAAGAGTTATAGTGGTATTTAAAGTAGTGCGTCAGGCGCTACTTACTGCCTGTACTTAGTCCATGATATTGTAAAAATGAAGCTTGGTTTTCAGCCCTTGGTTTCAATCGAAGGACCTCTATATAAGGTCTTCAAGTGTGTTTGTATGAGTCATTAATCCCAGAAACAAAATTCTCTATTTTCTAAATTTCTACTGTCTTCTGCCTTCTGATTTTCATCTCTTAGTTTGTTTGTCGGTTAACAACTTGAAGAGCATCACTCCTACTATAAGGTGTACTGTAAAACTAGTTTTAAAATTTAGTAAAATTTTAAGAAACAAGAGGCTCGCAACCCTCGAAGCTAAATAGTTTTGTATCACATCTTCTGCAAATAGATAAATAACATATGTCTTAGTACATGAAACTTATTACATTTATAATCTATCAGAAATTGATAGTGATTCAGAATGACTAGTCCGAATGGTATTTATATTACCATTATATTATGTTATAAAGAATACAAAACAACGACATTACATGCCTTTATATATAGACTCAAGGTCCAGAATTTGTCTGATAAAGGAGTTCTATTATCCACCAACATATTTTACTGATCTACCAAAATTCAAGGTTATGACATTAGTGGTAATATCCTGAGATTTACCAAAGGAATTAAAAGCCATAATATCCTTTTAAAAAATTTATTGTAAAAGGACCTTCTTTTTATATTAACAACAACTTACATGTAGATGTATTCTGGGGAACAATTTCATACAATTGTTTAGTAAATACATCCAAACCAATGAGTCAATTTATATGATTACACCTTGTAAGCATATAATTACACTCCCAAGAGTAACTCAATCTTACTCAAGAGAACTTGAACCACCAACATGGAACATACTTAAAGTCAATAACAAAGAAGAAAAAGGTAAAAGCCTAAAGACTAAAATCCTCATATTAAGTCTTAAAGTTGAAAAACCTTTTAGAACAATGTTACTCCGAAAATCTCCTAGCATTTTGGGAAAAAAACAAACCAATTACTGAAATTCAAATTCTCGATCAATATAAACCTCTAAATTTATGAGTCAAACCTATAATATATGACCATCAGGATTGTGAAGAGTTTGAAACACAAATCTTTTAAATTTAAAATTGATAAGAGAATTAACAAGTCCATAAAATAACCCTACCTTTATTGTTCATAATTACGGTGAAATCAAACAATGAAAATCCAAAATGGTGATCAATTTCAAGCTTCTAAATTAATATACAAAATTTGATGGATATTTCTTACCACACAAAGCACCCTGTGTAATCTAATCAAAGGGAAGGAAATCTATTCCAAGTTTGATTGTAAGTCAGAATTTTGGCAAATATAATTAATGGATAACAATATAAACTTGACTACCTTTAGTATACCACAAGGACATTATCAATGGTTAATCATGCCATTTGGGTTGAAAAATGCAAAACAAATGTTTCAGTAAAGAATGGACAAAATCTTGAAAAAATACAATATATTCCTATATGTTTATGTTGATATCCTTATAGCTTAAGATACTAAGAAACAATATGAGAAACACTTGAACATTTTTGCACCAAAATTCTTAGAAAATGGGTTACTATCCAGGAAAAAAGCTGAAATAAAGAAAAAGAAAATCGAAGTTTTAGGATTGCATTTAGATTGTCTAGGAACAAATCTGCAACCCCATATTTTAGAGAAAAAAAATTAATACGTTTTCTAGATGAACTTAAAGATAAAAAAACAGGTGCAATGATTTGTAGGGAATTATGCAAAATCTTGCAAAATCTTCTTCTAGATAAACAAGTTCAATCATATTGCCTCGTGAACAATCTTAAAAATCATGTTCGCTGCAAAATATACTAGTTATACACCGTTATCAATATAGATAAGGTCATGATTTTTAAATAAGTAAATGGACAGTTTAAGACATTGAAGAGCATGTGCTGTGACTACACTTGTGCAAAACCTTTCAAGGAAGATCTAAGATCACACCCTACATTATATGAGGATAGGAGGTTAGGCATTGTTAGAGATCGACTATTAGGATGAAATGAAAACTTCTTTATTTTTTTCTACCTTTCTTTTAGGCTTTTATTAGTGTGCTTTTTCTTCTTTTCCTTTTTTATTAAGGTTAAAGTATAGTATTTTTTATTATATTATTAAGAGTTGACATTATTTGTTATGTAATTAAATAAGTAGATTTGATAATGGAGAGAGAGAGAGAGAGAGAGAGAGAGAGATGATTTTGTTATTATGGTGATATTTTAGTAAATTATAGCTAAATGGGAAGATCACTAGATTAAATGATTGATTCTAAAGCCAAGTTAGGTTAGAATCTATTTATGGAGACTGGTTAATAATATATGATTAAAGTTTATCTTTGATTGTGAAATAAATTAGGCTCGTATCAAAATTAAGTGATTGATGGAAGATTATATTTGGTTAAATGAAGATTACATTGAAGGTGATCGAAAGCTATTTTGGGATGATTGAAGGAATGCCAAGTTGGATGTTTGATTCAAACAATGTATGGTTCCAACTGATGTATTTGGTGAGTACAGGTTTTTTTTCAAAGTTTGACTAAGATTTTTAGAAGATTTGGCTATTGACTCAAGCTCAACCAAGTGGATTGATGGTGCTGTGAAGTCCTGTTACCATTTGAAATTGTGACTCAATCATTTTTAGCAGGTGATTGAGCCAAGTCATAATTATGTCATAACAAGGTTATAAAACCAGATTTTGAGTTGATAGAGAATCAAGAGAGGAGAAGAAAGTTCAAGAGATGGTTCATGCGGACAGCTATGTAATCTCTTCTCAAAGGTTTGTGATGGAGGAAGAGGTCAGGGGACAGTGACGAGAACAACAGTCAATCTTGAGGTAGCTTATTATCCACAGTAATCGATCTAGAGGAAAGCATGTCTCTGTTAAGGTTTAGATCAAATGGAGGTTGGTTAAGGGAAAGATTCACTACAAGAAAAACAGGAATTTGGCACGGTAGATTTAGCATGGATTTTGGCCAAAAAACCATGACAAACTGATGTTGGCAAGGAAATATAACCGTGCCTATAGCATGCGTGAGAAATATAATTTGTCACGGAATAGTAAAACTGTGCCAAATTTTGTCACGCTTTAACTAAACCGTGCCAATTTTGTCACGGTTTTAGGCACAGTTTTTTTGTACTATTTTTGGCACAGTTTTGTTTTGTCACGATTTTAGGCACGGTTTTTTGACACTATTTTTGGCACAGTTTTATTTGTCACATTTTTTGGCATGGTGTTTTGTCACAGTTTTTGGCACGGTTTTTGGCATAATTTAGTTAGTACAGTTTTTGGCACGGTTTTATGTTGTCACGATATTTGTTACAGTTTATTTGGTACCATTTTTGGCACGGTTTTGTATTGTCATGGTTTTGGGCACGATTTATTTGAGACCTTTGTTGGCACGGTTTTGTTTTGTTACGGTTTTTAGCACGGTTTGTTTGGTACTATTTTTGGAACGGTTTTTCTTTGTCACGATTTTTGTTACGGTTTACAGTATCAATTTTGTCATGAATTTTGGCACGAAGATAATTTTAGCACATTTTTTGTCATGATTTTTGGCACAGTTTTAAATATAATATAGTTGTTGGCACATTTTTTGTCACGTTTTTTGGCATGGTTTTAAATTTAGTAAGGATATTGGCATGGTTTTTGTCACGAAATTTGGCACAATTTTCTTTAAAAAATTTATAAATTGATATATTTAATAATAAAAACTGTATTTAATTTCATCAAAATATATATTGCAATATTTGTAAAATAAGAAAAATTGTTATTACAATCATAGCATAGCATGACAACAATAAGGTCCAATCTACATAAATCCACATAACTCTTAACATAAACCATGCATATTATCAAAAACCCTACACATCATCCTCCATGTCTTCAAGAGAATTATCAGTAGACGGAGAAATACGAACTCTCTTTGGCATTGGAGAGTGCTCATCGGCATGTGTTTGTGACTCTCCTGTCGGTGCTTGAGGGGCATGTGGCATACGAGCAAAAATAGGCATGCTAGAAAGGTCAATACCTTGGCCACGAAGTGCGGCAAGCAATGATGATTCAAATAACTCGCGATGAGTTGACTCAGCTTGTATCCGTTCATTAGCAGCATGTAACCGATCATCAGCCTCAGCACGAGCCCTAGAAAGCTCTTCCTCCAATTCCTTAACTCTGTTGCGAAGTTGTTCATTTGATTCAAAAGATCCCAAGCGTGGCTTGTAAGTGGATGAAGACATCTGCCTGACAATATTACCTTTTCCTATCACTTTGTTACGATTCCCGATGGCTATCCCATCCCATAATTCATCTTGGTTAATAGAATTCTCATCTACCCCTTGACTACATATATCTACTATTGCTTTATCAAATTTCTCCTGCATCCATCAAAAAATAAACATATTATTAAATGATAGTGAGTTAAATTAGGTAATCAGTTTGAGTTTATAAACTAATTCTCAAATATTAAATGAAGCTAAATAAGCATTAAAGTTTTAACAAGCTACATATTACTACTAGAAATAGGCTACAACAACAGCAAAAACTATAGATAAATTTTGAAGGTTTTGGCATGGTATTTAGATATAGATAATAATAATAATAATAATAATAATAATAATAATAATAATAATAATAATAATAATAATAACATCAACAACAACAACAACAAACAATTAGCAATAAACAATAAAAAATTCTAAAAAACATCAAGAAGAATAAATTTCATATGAAGCCAAATAACACATTTGTTCTCAGAATTTATCACACAATTAACAATAAACAACAATGATTGGGATTTAGTATTATAGAATATGTTAATTAAAAAATTCTAAAAAAACTATTCATTAAAAAAAACTAGAGCTGCTGCTGTTCACAAATATTCAAGCAGTTCACTAAAATATGAATTCTAATATTTCAATTATTAAAAATAGTTAGGAAGTCATATAATATATCCTATATACTACATAAATTAGATTATCCTAGTAGCCCAAATGATCAATCTTATTTAAATTCAAATTAAATAAGCTTAGTCAAATTGTTATATAATTTTCATTCAATATGGCAATCAATTGCAGAAAAGTAAACCAAATAAAGACTTATTTGTGAAGTACTTTAAGTACTTTTAGTAGCCTACACTTCCTATCAACATACAAGAAACAAGACCCAAACTACAATATGCAATCACACTAGCTAAACCCAGCAAAATAAATAAATAAATAACAAAACAAAACAAAAAGAGAAATTAAATGTTCAGTTTGCCAAATGAACAATTTATTTTCTAAGACAGTTCAATTTTCAAATAATAATAAGTTTACCAAAGTGACAAGGGAATCCTTGGACGACGAGTAGAGGACTTTCCACAAGACCATTGACATGACTATCGAGGGGGTTTCTCTATGGATTCATTGCTTTTACATTCTATTTCTTTTATTGTACTTAGCTCCATGGAGAGCTAAACCCCTAGTGGGTACTTGGGTATTTGTGAACCCTAGGATGTATTTGTTTCATTGAATCTCTTTATTATGCTTTCAATTAATTGATGTTTGTTGTGAGTTCCAACCTTGAATGCTTGATTGTATGAACATTTCCCCTAGAGTGACACTAGGGTTGAGAGTTCTTGTTGGTAAACTTGTGAGTGAGTGACACACCACGAGCGTTAGATAAAGCTAGGTTGGAGAGGGTTGAGAGGGTGAGTCGAGAGGTATAGGAGCGTCCCCTTTCCCTTCTGACGTGATAGATTCTACCTCTGTTCCTTGAGTTCTTTGCGGCCATAATAGAGTGAATGGTCTAAGGGATGACCCTCCGCTGGGGCTTAGTTGCGCGTGCAACGGAGTGAAGCGTTGAGGCGATCTTAGTATCTAGGGCTTAATCGTGGTTAGAGACCTTCCACTTGGACCAAAGGGTTAGGTCTATAATTAGGAAGAGATTTATCACTTGGAATCCCTAGAGCTCATTGCAACTCTATTCGAGTGCGAGGTTGAGAGGTTATCTAATCTCTCCTCCGGGACATGTATAGAGTTAGGCATGGTTGACCTTAGATTTGGGACTATGTATTTAAGGATTTCCACGACTCACCATTGCATTGATTAGGAAGCATAATAGAGGGTTCTTGCACTTGAACGATTGTCCTAGGCGGAGCATTATCCGAGTACCCCATCTTTATCGATTGCCTTACCTCCTCCTTTACTCGTGCTCTCTTACTTGTTTTTTTTTACTTTTGAGAATTGAATCGTCGTCACACTTATCACTACTGATCTTTCACATAGCTAAGAAGCGGATTAAGTGTTTTTATTCCCTACTCCCTGTGGATTCGATACCCGCTCATCCGGGATTATTACTTCGACAAACACGTGCACTTGCGGGATATACGCAAGGGGACCTTGTCATCTATAAATATGTGTTGTAAGCAATTGTTTGGATTATGCAGAGAAATAAAAGAAATTATCTTCTTTCTGAGTCCTTCCTCATATTCTCTCTTCTATTTCTCTTGATTCTATTTTCTATTTGATTTCCCTTCCTTCCTACATTCTTTCATATTCTTCTTCTTATTCAGCATGCATGCATCACTCACTCACTCACACACACACACACACACATACACTCTCTCTCTCTCTCTCACAAAAGATACTAATTTTTTAGGTGAACTTTATTGTTGTTTTCTAAAAGTATGCATTGCATTTATTTGAGATTTTTCGTTCTATTTAATGTTGATTTATACTACGTTGTGGGTTGTGTGCTAGTGTATTTCTATTGATTATCTTAATTTTTATTTCCATTGATTAACTTGCTTCTTGTGGTTGTGGTTCTTGTAGACATTGTTTTGAATTTTTTTTTATATAAATTTTATTACTTTAGGAGTGAGTTCTTGTTGATTAATTGTTTCATATGCTACTGTTTGTCAATGACTTTTCAACATATAATATCAGAATATCCTTTTGATGACAAAACTCATCAATTTTTTCCAATTTTCATGGTTTAAATTACTCCTCGAATGGCTAGAATACTCTCCAAGCAAAGATGCCGCCTTTTGTCTTCAGTGTTATTTATTTAGGGTCCGTCTAGTGGATAGGATATATAAGGATGATAGGATAGGATAGACTATCATATCATACCATTATCTTTTGTTTGGTGAGCCAATAGGATATGATAATCTTATCCTATTAACCCACTTTATCCTACCGGTCACATGATAACTAATCCTATGGGGAGAGTCAGGATAGAAATTAGTATGATAAGATAAAAAAATAAATTTACTTTTTTTGCCCTTATATTTGGTTTCTTTTCTTCATCTAGGGTTTCACTGTATCCCTTTGATCTTTAAACCCATAGCTTAGGAAAAGAAACTTGTCAATAGGTAGATAGGTTGCCAATTTCACTATTTTACGTAGATATTCTTGCATGCGAAGTGGTTAAAGAGTTTCTCCGTCGATCTTGTGCTTGAACAGATTGTTTTTCATCTAAATCTCTTCTATGATCATGCCTTCTTTAGTTTCTCTAGTCAGATGATTTTTCTTGTTTTTCCTAATTGATTTTGATGTGATTTATTTATTTTGCTACATGTATTGATTTTGGATTATTATAAAGGGCAATTTTGTTTATTTAAATACAATTCATATCATATCATGCCATTATCTAGTCCACTTCAAATGTAAAATATGATAACAAAATGATATCCAATGGCTTATTTGGTGCGCATCAAACATAGGATAGGATATGAGTTTATCATGCCCATATCCTTTATGACTCCTATCTAGTCCTTATATCTTATCGGCCCATGATAGGGACGCAAGTGTACATGCTGATCTTATAATAATAGTGTGAGTAAAGCAGAGTGTTGGTCCATAGGAAAGAAAGTGAATACTAGTAATAGACCTAATTCTAAAAATTAGCCTAAAAGATCAAGTGATGTGTGTGTAAACGAAGAAAGCAAAAATAAGAAACACTGTAATAAGCAAGAGAGAAATAAAAAAAAAACGATGTCCAGGCAAAGCATCCTTTAGGATTATGAAGTATAGGACAAAGGATGTCTAAGGATGTCTAAGTATGTAATCCTATTCGAACCGAAAGAAAAACAGAATTGTACTAAACCCTCTTTCGTAGGTGAAGAGTAACTATATCGGTGCAGAGCTAATACAGATATCTACACAATCGTATTAACACTCTATGAAACCTCACTGTGAGCTAGTGATAATCTCTTAAGTAGATAGTCGCTCTTGTGAAGAGGGATTGCCCATAATCCGAGTACAAAGTAGAGATGTGATTTGTCCTAAAATCTACTCCACATGATTGTAAAGAGTACGGAGATAATCATAAACTCACTGGGAGAATTAAGGGAGACAGAGTCTCCAAAGTACCATATACCTAGGCTTACTCACAATTCCCTCTAATCAAGGCATGTCTATGCTAGGTGGGTATTTATACTCATCACAAAGCACACCAAGTATGATAGGTAGGGCTTTCGCCTCGTTAGCAATCAAGCATCCAAACATGCAATTAGATTCAAATAGAAATAGATTGCAATAAGAAAAACAATAAAAGCATAAAGATCCAATAACCATTGTCAATGAAATAAACCCTAGTTCAACTATGCCCAAACATCTAACAAATTAGCCCTCCGTTAATGGAGGGCAATCATTCAAGATACAATATATGGAAGGAAACATGGAAAACATAAAAACCCCCTTCTCAGTCATGCCGTAGGAGGATCACCGGAGAAACCATAGAAAAGCTTTCACACACGCCGTCAAGGTGAGCTTAACAGCTATGATCTTCAATCCCCTTGAATGTGGATCTAAATCTACCTTGGAATAGCCTCTTAAGCCATGGAGATTCTTCTTTCTTCCCTAACTTCTTCTCCAAGAATAGCTATAACGAAAACTCAAAAATATCCTAAAAATTCTCATCAAATTTATTTATACCCATTTGTTTATGGGCTGCTTACGAGCATAAAGACGTGGCGGTAAGGGAGCTGGAGAAGATGATCGTGATCTTTACGGGAACACTTACGGCTGTAAGTCATGTCCGTAAGGTCTTGTGTTTGTGTTACGGCCCATCTTACGGCTGTAAGCGCTGGACTATAAACTTCACTGTGCTCCTTCTTGCGACCACCTTACGGGGGCATAAGCTCTAGTCATAAACTCTTCTAGATGTCCTTATGGGCATCCTTATGAGCCTAAAGTCTTACCTATAAGGTCCTCAGGTTTGGCTCTGACTCCTCCTTATGAACATAAGTATGCCGACAAGGTTTTCTGAAAAGTGCTTACAACCGTAAGCTAGGCCGTAAGCTGCCCATAAACCACCCAGTTTTCCTTATCCTTAGTCAAATGATGCCGAGAGAGCTCCAACTTCTTTGTTTAAGGTCTGGAATGCTTCTTTTGGTTCTTTCTCTTCTGTAATGGCTACACGAAGCCTGAGAATGTGAAACACACTAGAATTACCATCGAATTCCTAAATATAATTCTAATATAAGACCAATGAGTGTATAAAATGACATGAAATACATTAATATTGTATACTCATCAGCCCATATCTTATCCTGGCCACCAAACAAGCCCTTAAGAAGCTAACTATACATGCTGGAACAGGAGCATTTATAGCTGATGGATTTCGATCATGGAAAAAGTTAATGATGGGGAAAATTACACTTTCTTATCTTGTGATCTAATAAACCAAACACAACATATTCTACATGTTATAGAGAAGCAAACCTCCCAACAAACTGCCAACAATAATTGATTTTAAAGACCTTAATAGATGTTGTTAGATGGCTTACATTTCAAGCATGTAGTCTAAGAGACCACAATGAACACTCGGATTCAACAAATTGTGGTAAATTTCTTGATTGATTAAGTTGTTGGCATCTGATAATGAACATATGGCATCTATTATGTTAGACAATGCTCCTTAGAATGCATCTTATACATCGTATAGTATTCAAAAAGAGATATTGCACTTTTTTTGTAAACAAAATAAGATGTGTCATTTGTGAGGAAATTGGCCAATCAAAAGTTTGCATTATTATCGATAAGGCAAGAGATGAATCTAAAAAAGAACGAATGACCATTTTCTTAAGATTTGTAGATAAAGCCGGATTTGTGAAGAAATATTTTTTTTATCTAGTTCATGTTTCTGATACTACCTGGCAAACTTTGAAAAAAGAAATATTTAATGTTCTTCTTTGGCACAATCTCAATATACGAGATATTCATGGTTAGGATCACAAGCTCTTATCTCGAATGAGTATCCATATGCTTATTACATGCATTTTTTGCTCATCGCCTTCAATTGCCTTTGATAGTGGCTTCTCGAGAAGTTATTCCAATCCATTAATTTTTCCTAAGTTAACTGCTGTTGTAAATATAGTTGGCTTTTCTTGCAAACAACATGACTAATTACAAGCTAGTCAAGCAGCTAAAATTAAAAGACTTATTTCCATTATTGAATTGGAAACTGCCAATGGTTTGAACTAAATAGACACCTTAAAATAAGTTGGAGTAATAGATGGAGTTCTCATTTGAGCTCCTTTCAAAGTTTGAGCGCTATGTTTGAAGCTACTTGTACAGTTTTGAACCACATAATTTGTGATGGAGTAACCTATACTCAACGAGGAGATGCAGATGTATCTTATGTTGCAATTACTTCATTTGAATTTGTCTTTGTTTAATACTTTATGATTGATGAAATAATGGAAGTTACTCATGATCTTTGTTAAGGAGAAGTTGGTTTCTATCTTAGAGCTTAATGATCAGGCAGTACATAAGTACATACGAAGAGCATTCACTGATTTGACACTTAGTTTTTGCCTGAAGACTTCGGCTTGCCGGATGAGGTCTTCACAATTAGAAAAAGAAATAAAATGAAATTTGATGTGACCATAAAAATGACAAAAATTAACATCAAACCCACATGAATTAATATAATCTAATATATTATTTATGTTGGAATATTATTTTTTTTCATGAATGTGAAAGCTGCAATGGCAGTCATTTATTGTTTTGGAGTTTGTGTAGCTATTGATCAAAATTAAAGAATAGAAATAGATGAACAAGGTGACGGAAGTATAGACTTGACTTTTAAATTCTACAGATTGATGGATGTTGGAAATGGTCAGTAAAAATATGAGAGTTACGAAAACATAGAGTTTTTAGAAATTTAAAAGTTGTGGGTTATTAACGATATGTATTAATGAGTCATTAATATGGGAAATATAAAAGGTCTTATTAGAGCCTATATAGTATAAGTGTTTTTAAATTTTGTAAGATGATAAAAAATAAATAAAGGATTTTGTATGTATATAAAATTTTTCTTTTTCCTAATATTTCATTGAGGTAGTTGAGCCCATCGTTGCTTCCAACACAAAGGGCCCGTTTGGTAGTTTGCAAGGAATGTAATTGCATGCAAAGTTTTTACAGACAAAGATTTTACATGTAATTATTTTTCCCTACAAACTAACATTATAATGTTTGAAAATTTAATTCTCCTATTGGTATGAATGCATTTACAATGTAAAATTATGTTTATTCTCAATTTTGCCCTTAATTTTTATAGTTACTCAAATTAGGTTTTTAAGAAATTCTTATGATATTACAAACTTAGTCCAAATAAAAATTAACCATTCTCATAAAATTTTTTTAAAAATTTTTAGGGGTAATAAAACATGCATTAGGGTATTGCTAAGAAAAAAAAAAAAGAAACCTCCCCACCCCGGGCGGGTGGCCGCCCCGAAAGGGGAAATAATTGTAAGGAGACTATCTATTTCTAGGCAATCAAATGAGTGAAAATGATGCAGTCCTTTATTTTGTAGGGAAAATTATTATTTTTACTTTTACCAAATATAATAATAATCGAGCTCTTTGATTTTTAGTAATATTTTATTTACAAATACCACGTCAATTAAATTAGACAGGTCTTAACAGATGAATTATTTTTTTTTTACTTTTTTTTTAAAATTGAGGAACTCAAAATACCAAAATGTGAATACAGAAAAACCAAAGTGAAAAATAAAGATGCTATTTAACTAATATATTTTAATAAACTAATTTAAAATATTTTTAATGGTATGCATATGGATAATAAGATTTTTTTATGGATAGATGGATACCATATGAATAATAAGATTTTTTATGGATAGATTGGGTGTGTGTGTGTGTGTGTGTGTGTGGGGGACCAAAAAAATTGCTTATATAACAGGAGACAGGTAATTGTCCCTCCAAAAAATATTTAGAAAGTGGGAGCACTCCATGTGTCTAACTCACTTGTTATTTATGTGAGCAATATACCACGTCAATTAAATTAGACAGGTCTTAACAGATGAATACTTTTTTTTAAAAATTGAGGAACTCAAAATACCAAAAATGTGAATACAGAACCAAAGTGAAAAAAATAAAGATGCTATTTAACTAATATATTTTAATAAACTAATTTAAAATATTTTTAATGGTATGCATATGGATAATAAGATTTTTTTATGGATAGATGGATACCATATGAATAATAAGATTTTTTATGGATAGATTGGGTGTGGGGGGGGACCAAAAAAATTGCTTATATAACAGGAGACAGGTAATTGTCCCTCCAAAAAAAAAAATATTTAGAAAGTGGGAGCACTCCATGTGTCTAACTCACTTGTTATTTATGTGAGCAATAAATTAATCATGCCAAGCCTCCCCCACTAAAAGCCTCCATCAAAGGATACATATAAAATTCTAACTGCCAAGCACAACCCTCAATCAAATCTTTCTTACCTGCCCACGAGGATTCTCCAAATATTATTATTATCTGAGAGAAATCCAAGAAACCCATAAAACTTTCCCTATACAGAACACCCAAATGAAGCATAAACTTTCCACATCCAAAACCCATTTCCTATCCTTCATCTCTCAAAATCATGGAATCCAAAACTCCAAAAAACCTTCACATCCTCTTCTTCCCTTACATGGCCCCCGGCCACATGATCCCCATGCTAGACATAGCCAAACTATTCTCACATTTTGGAGTCCAAACCACATTCATATCCACCTTCGGCAACGCTCCCCTTGTTGAAACAAGCATAAACCACTTCAACTCCACCAACTCCTCCAACCCTTCAATAAAACTAGTACTCATCCAATTCCCCTCAGCCGAAGCCGGTCTCCCCGTCGGCTGCGAGAATGCCTCATATCTCACTTCAATTGACATGCTCGTCAGCTTCCACAAAGCAGTCGCTATGCTCCGGCAACATTTCGACCAACTCCTTGAACAACTCCTCCCTGACGCTGTCTTCAGTGACTATTTCTTACCCTGGACATTGGATTCCGCATATATTGTGTACATTTTTGAAAGAGATTAACTTATCCTTTTATATTATATAGTTTACTTTCATTATTGTCTTTTTTTGTCATAGTTGATTAAATATGAAACATGTATTAATTGTGTATCTATTCAATAGTAAGATAATATTCCTGTTTTTATCTTTTTGTAATTGAATTGCTATCTTGGGGAGTATTGATCCATTTTCTAGACTGTTTTAAATTCTAGTATGTCTAAACTTTTCAAGTATGCAGTGGAATCGGCTATTAATAAGCCCACGATGATATCATAATGGATGATTGTGTGTGGAAACCAACTATTGTATTCCTCCTTATTGTTCTTTAAATGAAGACTTCCTCCTTAATCAATTTTGTCACACATTCAAACGCTTAACTCAACACCCTGCATCCCAAAGCTAACATTCTCTCGTTGTCCTCACTGCATTGTTTTAGTTCTTGAAACGTATATTGGTTGATTCCTATTGGTTTCTTTCAGGATGCTTTTTAATGTTTGTCTTTTCGATTATTATCAGGAATTCCTCGTGTTGTGTTTTATTAGACATGGACGTTCGCTGTGTGCGCTGCGTACAACGTTGATCATTACGACCCCCACTCTAGGCCAGAAGAGTCCTTCATTGTGCCTGACCTCCCTCATCCAATCCACATTCTCAAATCTCAAGTCCACAATCTCTTGAAAACAGACCCGAGGATAATGAAGATCATGCTTGCGGCTGATGAGTCTGATGAGAAGAGTTATGGTGCAGTGATGAACAGCTTCTACGAACTTGAACCAGACTATGTTGATTACTACAGGAATGTATGTTGTAAAATGTAGGATCGAATAGAGCAGTACAGCAGTAAAATAAATAAAAGGAATGCTGAAAAATAAAGAACACAAAGATGTTACGCGGAAAACCCCTAAACAATTAGGGTAAAAACCACGGGCAAAGATAGAAGAATTTACTAAGTGGGAAAATTGCAGGAGTTACAAACTCTCTAATAACAAGGAGAAAACCATAACTCTCTCTTATACTAGGAGATTGGACTAACTCTCAAAATATTTTTCCACACTTCCTCACTTTTCTTCTTTCCTCTTTTTCCTTTAATTTTTCTTACTCTCACTCTCACTCTCACTTTGATTGTATGTAAGAATGAGAAGTAATCTTCTCTATTTATAGAGAGGAACCAGCCCACAAATTTACCCAAAACCAAGGTTGCAAGTTGATGGTTTAATGAGCCATTAGTTTAGGGTAATTAGTTTGGGCCAAAAGTTTGGAGGAGATGGTTTGATGAGGAAATGGTTTTGGGCTAATGGATTATGATCCATTGGTTAGTGCCAACAATTCTCCCACTTGAAGATTTGATTGAAAGACAATCAGATCTTCACACCATTCTTTCTATCTTGCCATTCAATGTTGCTTACGTCTTTGTCAGACCACAAGAGGATCGACACCATATGAATCTGTCAGTGTTGATTGCTTTTGTCATGAAATCTGCTAGGTTGTCCTTGGTATGAATCTTTTGCATGTCCACTGTACCTTCTTCAACTTTCTCACGAATGAAATGGTACTGAACTCTGATATGTTTTGTCTTTGAATGAAATGCTGGATTCCTTGCAAGATGCAATGCACTCTGGTTGTCACAATATAGAGTGATGTTCTCTTGTTTGTGCCCGAGTTCTTCCAACACCATCTTTAACCACACTGCTTCTTTACTGGCTTGTGTAGCTGCCAAATACTCTGCTTCTGTCGTTGACGTAGCCACGACTGACTGTAGTTTTGAAACCCAGCTCACAGCTCCTCCTACTAGTGTGAACACATATCCAGTAGTGGATTTGCTTTTGTCAAGATCACTTGCATAATCAGGATCAACATATCCACTGACAGTAAAGTCAGATCCCCCATAACATAATGCAACATCTGAGGTTCCCTTTACATATCTGAGAATCCTCTTAACAACACTCCAATGCTCTCGACCAGGATTTGCCATGTACCGACTTACCACTCCCACTGCATGTGCAATATCTGGCCTTATACAGATCATGGCAAACATTAGGCTTCCCATTGTTGATTCATATGGTACTCAAGACATCTTCATCCTCTTTTTTCACTGTTAGGACACATACTTGAGGATAACTTGAAATTAACAGGAAGTTGGGTAGAAATTGGCTTACAGTCTTGCATGTTCAAGAGTCACAAAATCTTCTTCAAATAAGTATTCAGAGAGAGCCAAATCTTTTTATTATTTCTATCTCGGTGAATTTGCATCCTTAGAATCTTGTTTGTTGGTCCCAAATCCTTTATTTCAAATTCCCTAGCAAATTGTGCCTTCAACTCCCCGGATACGATCTTTGTTGGGGCCTCGCTACCAACATGTCGTCAACATACAAAGAACAAGAAGACAAAAATCTTCTTCGTCAAACCTCTTGACATATGCACAAGGGTCCGCGATTGAATCTGCTGTATCCAAGGCTCATGATGAAGGAATCAAATCTCTTGTACCAACATCTTGGCTCCTGCTTTAGACCGTCATGCAGATTTGTTCAACCTCGCAAAACCAAGTTCTCTTTTACCTTTTTTTTTCAAAAACCTTCCGGTTGGAGCATATAAATTTCTTCTTCAAGATCTCCATGAAGAAATGCAGCTTTTGACATCTAACCGCTCAAGTCGCAAGTCAAATGTAGCACACATCGCCGTGACTACTCTGGACCGCTGTGAGTCGAACCACAGGTGAAAATATTTCGTTGAAGTCAATACCTTCCTTCTGAGCATATCCTTTTACCACCAATCTAGCACGATAACGATCTACTTGATCATCACTATTACGCTTTGATCTTGTAGACTCATTTATCGCCAATGGGTTTTCGCCCTGTGGCAGCGACACCGGCTCCCATGTCCTATTTTTTTATGAAGAGCTTCAATTTCTTCTTCCATCGTCGCCATCCAATCGAGATGCATCCGAATTATTCAGCTTCTTGAAGAGTTGATGGCTCTCCATCCTCGCTAGAAGACAAGAAGCAATATTACCCTCCAAAAATATAGTCGAATGCCAACTTGGTGCCTTTCTTGTACGAGTTGACCACCGAACTTCTGGAACTTCAGATTCAGCTGGTTCTTGTACCTCGTGCTCTGGTGTAGCTTCAGCTTCTTTTTCACCGTATTGTTGTAGTCTCTGTGGCTTTTTTTGAAGTGCTTTTCACCATCCGCTTGCTCTTGTTCTTTATCTTCTATGAAGATAACATCCTCGCTGACATAACCTTATGGGCAAGTGGGATCCCACAAAGTGCACTCCCTTAACACCATCAAGATATCCTAAGAACATACATTTTCTGGATTTTGGATCCAGCTTTGTAGTTTCCTGGGTATTGTACATTACATATACAGTGACTTCCAAATATATGAAGGTTTGAATAATCAATCTGCTTACCATCCCACATCTCCATCGGTGTCTTCAACTCGATTGCAGCTTGATGGGGCCCGATTCACCACATAACAAAGTGGATCTGGGCCGCTCGCCTGTAACGCCTTATCTAAGCCTCGCAGCCCCCAACATAGTCTTGTTTTTTTCCAACGTAGTCCTCGCTTCATCCGCCTCCGCCACTCCATTTTTGTCTGAGGAGTGTATGTCGAGTGAATCGCCTTTTTGATGCCTTCTTGCTTGCGTAATTCATCAAATTCTTTTGCTAGTATATTCTCCTCCATTATCGGGCCCCTCAAGCACTTCATCTTCTCGCCAGATTCAAGTTCCATCCGCGCTTTGTAAAATTTGAAGACTTGAAACACATCAGCCTTCCTCTTGATAGGTACACCCAACATCTCCTCGGAATAGTCATCAATAAATGATACAAAGTAATTTGCTCCTCCCGTGGATGTAATCGGTGCTTGCCACACATCGAGTGAACCAATTCTAGAATTGCTTTTGCTTCTAGAATTAGATGTGTTGAACTTGAGTCGATGTCGCTTGCTTTACAATGCAATGTTCACAAAAAGGGTAGTGTTACCTTTGTGAGACCTTGAAGTAGATTCCTTTCTCGCAAGAATCTTCATTCCTTGCTTTCCCGACATGTGTCCAAGTTTCTCGTGCCATGTCATTAGTGCATCTTTCACTTGACTACTTGTGGCAACTCAAGCTTCTCCTTCTTGCAAAGTTTCTCCCTTCAAAGATGTATAGATTTGCAGCCTATCTTTTCTCCCTTCATGCATACAAGCGCTCCTCGAATTATCTTCATGATCTTGTTTTGAACTTCAATTTTGCAACTAAGATCATCAAGTTGTCCCTATAGACAACAAATTCTTCTCGAGGCCCTCCACATGTCGGACTTCTTGTATGGTCCGAACTGCGCCATCGTACATCTTCGCTTGATAGTGCCAATGCCAACGATCTTCAAAGCTTGATCGTTACAGACATGACACTGTATCCCCGCAGATAGGTTCATACACGATGGAACCATTCTCTTCGGGAGGTCATGTGAAAAGTGGTCATCGAATCAGAAGCCATACATCGAGAAATCTTTTACTTGATGTAGTTGCTGCTTCACACACCATGGCTTCTCCATCATCTGAAGTGTTTGCAACATTCCCTTGAGGATTGGAATCCTTTTTATTTAGACTCCAACAATCCTTCTTCAGTGACCTTTCTGCCACAAATGGGTAGCACTTGAAAGTCTTCTTACTCCTCGACTTTGATCTACCACGATTGTAACTCCCACTAGATTCACGCTCGCTGGTCTTCCTCTCGTCACCATCAAAGCCTCCGCTTGTTGTGAACTTGCTAGCTTGTCTTCCTTGTTCTTGCGACTGACTTTCTTCCTCCGTAATGCAGAACTGCAATATTGTCAAAAACTAGACCGTCTCGTGGGGGACATTATTTGTTAGTTGATGACGAGTTGATCATACTGAATCTGTAGACTTTGGAGTAGAATTTCGCGACGCTCACTTGACTCTATCAGTATGTCCCAATGATGTGAGTTGGGAAAAATAGAGTGTTCAAAGTGTATTCATGTGTCCCACATCGAAGTAGATTCTGCCATACGCAAAGTATAGAGTCTCCTTTTAAGGAAAATTTTGTTGTGGAGTGACTTGGCCTCGTATAACTTAGTGAGGTGGTCCCATATCTCTTTCGCTGCCTTCTTCTCCGCTTATGCTTGATAGGACTCCATCGCAAGTGCGAGATGAAGATCAAGAACGCATGCTCCCGTCCCATCTCATTCCACTTATCATCTTTCGACCTCACCCTGGGTCTTTCGGTGATGGCCGCCAAGCGCTTGTCCTTCCTCAGATCGCCTTTTATCTTCGCCTCCACAGTGAGAAATTACTCCCTACCGAATTTTTTTCAATCTCATATTTTGCCGCCATTGCTTCTATTAGAAATTGTCGCAAGAGCAAGAATCGCCTTTCAAAAAGGTGAATAATTATCCAACTTATTTTCTCGATGTGGAGGATCCACTAATAGTGGCAACCACGAGAGCATACGATAAGTAGATATATTACACCAAGATCTAGCTCTGATACCACTTGTTGTAAAATGTAGGATCGAATAGAGCAAGATGCAAAGAAGAAAATAAATAAAAAGGAATCGTCAAAAAATAAAGAACACAAAGATGTTACGTGGAAAACCCCTAAACAATTAGGGTAAAAAAACCACTGGGCAAAGATAGAAGAATTTACTAAGTGGGAAAAATTGCAGTGAGTTACAAACTCTCTAATAACAAGGAGAAAACCATAACTCTCTCTTATACTAGGAGATTGGACTAACTCTCAAAATATTTTTCCACACTTCCTCACTTTTCTTCTTTCCTCTTTTTCCTTTAATTTTTTTCTTACTCTCACCTCACTCACTCACCTCACTTTGATTGTATGTAAGAATGAGAAGTAATCTTCTCATTTATAGAGAGGAACCAGCCTCACAAATTTACCCAAAAACCAAGGTTGCAAGTTGATGGTTTAATGAGCCATTAGTTTAGGGTAATTAGTTTGGGCCAAAAGTTTGGAGGAGATGGTTTGATGAGGAAATGGTTTTGGGGCTAATGGATTATGATCCATTGGTTAGTGCCAAC